>NC_072732.1:3842868-4042868 GCF_026930045.1 Uloborus diversus
TAGTGGTTAGGCGATGGCCTCGTACACTTTTGATCGCAGGGTCTGAACCCACACTTCCTGTTTAATCAATCACCAATTTTATCAGTGTCCCATTTTACGTGTTTATGTGGCATGTTAGAGATTTATTGAGTACCTGTTTGGCGCTCACACTAAATTAAATACTCAGTGCAATTCTGCCTCTAAAAAGTGAGGGAGCAAAAATTCTTTTGTGCCATTGGGACCTGCGTTGTCATGGTGGCACATAAAAAAAACTGGATGCTATATCAGGGTATCGCACTGGCTTTATAATCTTGAATAGCCAGATTTCTGAAATAATCCACCGGGACCATCAGAAGTGGTCCCCCCCCCCCCCCCCGTGTCACAAGTGTTGAGAAGGGTGCACTTTCTTGGTTGGTTTTTAGATTATTATTTTAGTTAGTAGTTTCTTCTCAATGTTATGAATAAATAGTTACTAACTATGAATGAAAACCAAAGGTGAACCAAAACCCATGAAACAAGCAAATAAATTTAAACATTTTATTTCTTACTTAAGTAAGTAGAAACTTTTTGAATGAGGAATAAAAATTTGAAATATATTTTCATGTAATTTCAATTGGCCAGAACTTTTAGAGCGTTTTTAATAAAAATCTTCACAAGCTAATCCAATAAAAAAAATTATGTTAATATTGCAAATGGCAAAGTAACTAACCTAATTAATCCTTCAGTTTCTTATTTTTCATTTTTTGATCATATTTTATTAAATTTATCATTTGCCGGGACTTAAGTAAACCGGCCGGGACACCGGAGTTTTGTCTGAAATCCAAGCCTAATCTTGAAGCAGCCCCTTTAGAAAGAAACTCTACCTTTAGTTCTCACGTGACCCTGGTCCGAATTAGTGATCTATCGACTTCTGAGAGAGACAAGGAAAGAAAGAACAGAAATGCAAAGACACCTTCGACCCTTTAATTTTCTGACGCATTTCTCAAGTGTTTCGCAAAGGGTGAGCACGGAAAAGATTCCCCATGACAAAAGTGATGTTTTTGAGTGTGGTCTCCACATTCTTCTTCGTAAGAATACAAAAAAAAAAAAAAATTAATTTGAATTTTGACCTCTTGAATTCAAATTATGTTTTTCGCAATCACAAGTGTGCGCGTTTGTGTAGGCATGTGTGTTTGTGTGTGGTGGGGGTATGTGTTTGTGTGTAGGGGGTATGTGTGTTTGTGTGTAGGGGTATGTGTGTAGGTGTGTAGGTGTGTGTATGTGTTTGTGCATGCGTGTAGGTGTATGTGTGTGTAGGCATGTGTGTTTGTGTCTGTGTGCTGGCATAAGTGTGAGGGTAGTTGTGTGTAGGAATGTGTGTGTGTGGGGGGGGTATGTGTGTGTAGGCATATGTGTTTGTGTCTGTGTGCAGGCATGAATGTGTGGGTAGTTGTGTGTATGTGTGTGTGTTTTTGTGTGTCTGTATGTATGTATGTGTGTATGTGTTTGTGTTTTTGTGTGTCTGTATGTATGTGTTTGTGTATGCGTGTAGGTGTATGTGTGTGTTTATGTGTGTCTGTATGTATGTATGTGTTTGTGCATGCGTGTAGGTGTATGTGTGTGTAGGTGTGTGTTTGTGTGCGCGTGTGTGTAGGTGTGTAGGTGTGTAGGTGTGTGTATGTGTTTGTGCATGCGTGTAGGTGTATGTGTGTGTAGGCATGTGTGTTTGTGTCTGTGTGCTGGCATAAGTGTGAGGGTAGTTGTGTGTAGGAATGTGTGTGTGTGGGGGGGGTATGTGTGTGTAGGCATATGTGTTTGTGTCTGTGTGCAGGCATGAATGTGTGGGTAGTTGTGTGTATGTGTGTGTGTTTTTGTGTGTCTGTATGTATGTATGTGTGTATGTGTTTGTGTTTTTGTGTGTCTGTATGTATGTGTTTGTGTATGCGTGTAGGTGTATGTGTGTGTTTATGTGTGTCTGTATGTATGTATGTGTTTGTGCATGCGTGTAGGTGTATGTGTGTGTAGGTGTGTGTTTGTGTGCGCGTGTGTGTAGGTGTGTGTTTGTGTATATGTGTGCGCGTGTGTGTAGTTGTGTATGTATGCGCGTGTAAGTGTAGGACATGGATGCATCCTGGAGACGGCTTTCGCTATAGGAGCAGCGTCGTGAGGAGCCGGTCGACGGTGATGGTGCGGAGGGTGGCGGTGGGAAAATAAAATGATAGCACGCCAAAGGAGTGCTTAAATGTGTAATATTTAGGTGGAAAAAAACTTTTTTTTGAGCAATCACGATCGCTTATTGCTTTCATTTGACTATTTTGATGTCCTATGATTTTATTTTCCCGCCAGCACCCTCTGCAGCATCACCGTCGACCTGCTCCTCACGATGTTGCTCCTCTTGCGAAAACCGTCTCCAGGTTGCGTCCATATCCTACATACACGCACCTACATATGCACACACACACACACACACACACCTACACACACATACACACACAATAACACATACACACACACGCATACATACAAACACCTACACATACACACACACCTACACACAACTACCCACACACTCATGTTTGCACACAGACACAAACACATCCCCCCCACACAAACACTCATACACACAACTACCCACACACTCATACCTGCACACAGACACAAACACACATGCCTACACACACATACACATACCCCCTATACACAAACACACATACCCCCCCACACACATAAACACACACGCCTACATACACACACATACACACTCGTGATTGCAAAAAACATAATTTGAGTTCAAGAGGTCAAAATTAATTTTTTTTTTTTTTTTTTTTTTTTTTTTTTAAGGTGGTTTCTGCATTGTATAAGTTTTAGATGCTATTTTTACGAAAATTGTTTTTTAAATCAAATCAACAATAAATGATTATGAGATATTCTAAAACGTGTGCGATTTCTTTTTTAATTCCATATTTTTAATGTAATGGATCTTGCCACAACAATAAACAAAAACTATTGTAGCTTGACAATTTTTAGATACAAATTATTGGCATTTTCCTAAGGTAGATTGGCGATGAATTAGTGTGATATCTTTACTATTAATAAAGCTGAAAGTCTCTCTGTCTGGATGTCCGGAGGATGTCTGGATCTCTGTGACGCGCATAGCGCCTGGGCCGTTCGGCCGATTTTCATGAAATTTGGCATAAAGTTAGTTTGTAGCATGGAGGTGTGCACCTCGAAGCGATTTTTTGAAAATTCAATATGGTTCTTTTTCTATTCCAATTTTAAGAATAAAATTATCATAAGATGGACGAATAAATTACGAAATCATCATAACGTGGAACCGTAACATGGGTACAAGTCAATTGGCGAGAAAATTCACCATACATTATTTGTAAATATACAGGCGAACCAAAAGACCTTTTAATATTTTTATTACGGGCAAAACCGTGCGGGTAACACTAGTCATGATATATAACAACAGCCAAAAGAAGAAAATCTACACAAAGCTGCAAAAGAGCAAGAGCAGTAAATTTTTGTTCCAGAATCAAAGCAGAATTTGTGTGTAAGATCGATAAAAGACTCGCTGATAAAATTCTGTGTCTTTTTTTTTAAACAAAGAAATAAATTAAATTCATCTGAACTATGATAACGAATTTTATTTCTCTTCAAAGACGGGTCATTTATTACTTTAACAGAAGCGGTTTTATTCTTTAATAGAAAATGTAATTAATAAAACTAAAAGAGTTCCTTTCGAACTAAAGCAAGATTGAATTTCGTTGTAGAATATTCAGAAATGATTAAGGTTAGCTTTGTGCAGGGATCGACTAAATTTAGATTTCTGATGACGATTCATTTGCTCAGTTAAGATGAAGCAATGATTAAAGACAGCTTTAGAAATGTAAAATTTTATAATTACTTTTGGACGAGAGGAAGAATTTGATGTTTAAATTACAACAAATAATAAATAGATTAGCTGCGTCGCCCGGCTTTGCACCGTCCACCTCGAAAATAAAAGTTATGTCAAGTGACGCGAGTTCAACACTCAGGCTTGAACCAAAAAAAAAAAAAAAGTCAGTGAAATTTTGCGGCAGATTGCGGAAAACCCCCCAAAAGTAAACATTTTAAATCTCTGATTACAGGAAAAGCCTCAAAACAAAAACAAGAATTTTACCTGTTTATATTCGAGAAAAAAAAATTGCAACAGATCTTTCATCTCAACGATTTTCTTCACGCTATACATTTTAATAAAAGCATTGTTGCGGAAAGTTGAGACGAAGCACTGAGTAATAATTCAAATGGAGGAAAGCCTTCGAAAAATAGGGATTTTATGTCGAAATCCAAGTGTCATAATTAACAGTTTTTAACTGATATCTCCGATAATTATTATAGGAGGATTATGTTAAACAGCCAAACAGGAAGACGGGAAGATGACGAATCCATCGATACCTGGTTCGATGGTCAGTTCACTGTCGTTCGGGAGAAGAAGCTTGGACATACATAGATACGCTCAGTTTTTAATTATATAAGAGATACATTTGTGCTTATAAAAATTTCTGTATATGCGTAACCACATGCATCGCCACAATTTACGTCCGATCTTTACTAAATTTTGCAGTTTCTTTTGTGCTCAGAAATTCATCTACGATGTTTTTCACAAACTAATAACAATGACTGAATTTTTAGAATTAAAAAAAAACCCCTAAGAGAGCTAAATTTAAAATTTGAGTCATAAAATTTCTTTTTTCTGCACGTTGAGGGGAAAAATTCACCTTTTTTTTTTCTTTTATCTAAGCCTGATTTTGAATATGCGTCATATGCCTTAATTTTTATTTTCGAGATCGACCGTGGAACGCAGCTAAGGTGTATATAAAAAAAGAAAATTAATATGAATTCTGAAATTTTGAATTCAAATTACGTTTTTCGCAGTCACGAACTGAGACAGGACCCTACTCATTGAAGTTATTGTTTCTAGAAATAGCTCCTGGGGGGCCCGCCCCCCCCTCCCAAGCCTGCCTTTCCTCCTGGGCGGTTACGTGTGCATAGTTGTGTGTGTAAGTGTGTAGGTTTGTGTGTGTGCGTAGACCTGTGTGTATGCACGTAGGCGTGTGTGAGTGTGAGCGTGCGTGTGTATAGAACATGGACGCCTCCGACCAGGAGAAGCGGATAGCTCAGGACCGGAGCAGCCGCGCCGCCTGCAGAGGGCGGTGGTGCTGCAAAGGCTTCTGGTCCAAGCTGAAAAAGGCACGGACCTCAAAAACGGTCAAATGAGAACAATAAGCAATCGTGATTGCTCAAAAAATGCACGAATATTGGATAAAAGGGATTTTTTGTTTTTTGAAGTAAAGTAATATGCGTCATTTAGGTTATCTTATACAATTAAAAACTGAGCGTGTGTCCCTATGTATGTACCTATGTCCGAGTTACTTCTCCCAAACTCCAGTGAACTGACCATCAAACCAGGTATCAATAGATTCGTAATTTTTCCGTCTTTTTGTTTGACTATTCAACACAATCCTCCGATAATAAATAGCGGAGATATATCCATTAAAAACTACATTAATTATGATACTTTGATTTCGACATAAAATCCCTATTTTCAAAGGCCTTCCTCCATTCAAATTATTATTCAGTGCTTCATCTCAATTTTCCGTAACAATGCTTTTATTAAAACTTGTAGCACAAAAAAAAATCAGTGAGAAAAAAGATCTGTTGCCATTTTTCTCTCGAATATGAACAATTAAAATTCTGGCTTTTGTTTCGAGGCTTTTCCTGTAATCGCGGGATTTAAAATGGTTCCTTTTTGGTTATTTTTCCGCAATCTGTCACAAAATTTTACTGATTTTTCTTTTTTTTTTGTTCAAGTCTGGTTGTTGAACACGCATCATTTGACATAACTTTTATTTTCGAGGTAGACCGTGCAAAGCCGGGCGACGCAGCTAGTCTTTACTAATAATTAAGCTGAAAGTCTCTCTGTCTGGATATCTCTCTGTCCGGATCTCTGTGACACGCATAGCGCCTAGACCGTTCTGCCGATTTTCACGCAATTTGGCACAGAATTAGTTTGTAACATGGGCGTGTGTACCTCGAAGCGATTTTTCGAAAATTCGATTTTGTTCTTTTTCTATTCCAATTTTAAGAACATTTCTCCGAGCAAAATTATCAGAAGATGGACGAGTAAATTACCAAGTTATCACAACGTGGAACCGTAACATGGGCAAACGAATTGGCGAGAAATTCATCATACATTATTTTTAAATATGCAGGCGAACCAAAGACCTTTTATTTTTTTACTACGGGCAAAGCTGTGCAGGTGCCACTAGTTTCAAATAAAAAGCGAAAGTTGATTACGTTCAGTTTTATCACCAGAAATAAATACGAAAATTCTCTTTTCAAAATGGAGGGAAAAGATCCCAGCGATTATACTGTGAGGGGGGGGGGATGGTTAATTGTGGTTTATGCTAAGACAGAAAGGATAAGCATAGTTTTCATAAGAGAAGGAGATTGTTATCTGATGCTTTATTAAAGCGAAAAAATAATTTGTTATGGTTAGAAATAGTTGTGATTCTATGAAGAGAGAAAAATAATTGTTTTTCTTTTATTTATTAATGAAAGTTAATGAATTGCAATTTTATTCAGAACTAGTGGTACCCGCACGGCTTTTCCCGTAATAGAAAAATTGAAAGGTCTTTTGGTTCGCCTGTATATTTACAAATAATGTATGGTGAATTTTCTCGCCAATTGGCTTGTTCCCATGTTACGGTTCCACGTTATGATAATCTCGTGTCTCCCCAATTGGCTTGTGCCCATGTTACGGTTCCACGTTATGATAATTTCGTAATTGACTCGTCCATCTTAAGATAATTTTGTTCTTAAAATTGTAATAGAAAAAGAACAAAATCGAATTTTCGAAAAATCGCTTCGAGGTGCACACCCCCATGCTACAAACTAACTTTGTGCCAAATTTCATGAAAATTGGCCGAACGGTCTAGGCGCTATGCGCGTCACAAAGATCCTGACAGACAGAGATTCGGACAGAGATCCTGCCAGACAGATCGACTTTCAGCTTTATTATTAGTAAAGAAGATAATTGGTTTTTCTTCGTTTTGATAGGTGAAATTAATGTTTAACCAGTGTCATCAAGGGTAATATAAGGTTAATTGCTATTGCAACTAGAGCTAAGAAGGTATCTATTTTATTAGAAACAAATGATTAAGTTTAGGACCATAATAGAGGGAGGAAATTGAATTTATTCTTCTAACAGGAGCAAAATACCCAAATTGTGTCGGATCAACTTAGTAGAAAAAATTAGCTTGATAGTAGTACAAAGGGAGAAAAACGACAGAATAAGATTTCGCTACATTATTTTGAAAAAAGTGGATTTTGTAAAACAATTCCAATGGTTGAAATCTAGTTGTACAGTGAAAAAACAAAAGATCGAATTACCTTGTCCTTTGCGGATATAAATTCTGCAAGAAAAGAGCGTTGAAAGCAAGCTTTTATGTGATGAGCTAGTGGTACCCGCACGGTTTTGCCCGTAATAGAAAAATTAAAGGGTCTTTTGGTTTTCCTGTATATTTACAAATAATGTATGGTGAATTTTATCGCCAATTGGCTTGTACCCATGATACGGTTCCACGTTGTGATAACTTGGTAATTTACTCGTCCATCTTACGATAATTTTGCTCGGGAAAATGTTCTTAAAATTGGAATAGGAAAAGAACAAAATCGAATTTTCGAAACATCGCTTCGAGGTGCACACCCCCATGCTACAAACTAACTTTGTGCCAAATTTCATGAAAATCGGCCGGACGGTCTAGGCGCTATGCGAGTCACAGACATCCAGATATCCTCCGGACAGACTTTCAGCTTTATTATTAGTAAAAATGTCAATTTATCCAAGGATTTGCGGTAAAAATTAAAAATATGCAGAACAATTCCTTACTTAGAGCAGCAGCAAACATGGGAGCAAAATGTTTCTTAAAATTCCTCAAATCAGAAAGTTTCATCCGTGAAGACAAGATTAATGTAGAACTGGCCGCATGGCCTTCTACATTTAAAGACAAATTATCAACAAAGTACAGTGAAACTTCTCTGAAGAAACCACCCACTGAACCTCAGAAACTGGTCTTTTAGAGAGGCAGTCCTTGAATAAAAGTAAAAAGTAAAAATAAGCTTTATGCAATGCATATGCAAAAAAAAAATGTTAATTAAACTATACTGTAATATTTCATGCCAATATGGCTTTAAAAGAATAAATTCAAGTTTGTTCAGGATTTATCAATTCTTGGTTGGAGTTTAGAGTTATATATTAATTACTAGACATTTATTACTCCCTCCCTCAAAAAAAAAAAAAAAAAAAAAAAAAAAAAAAAAAAAAAAGAATTAATTTGAATTTTGACATTTTGAATTCAAATTATGTTTTTCGCAATCACGAGTGTCTGTGTTGTGTGTGGGGGGGGGATGTGTGTGTGTAGGCATATGTGTATGTGTCTGTGTGCAAGCACGAGTGTGTGGGTAGTTGTGTGTAGGTGTGTGTGTGTATGTGTAGGTGTCTGTATGTATGCGTGTGTGTGTGTTTGTGTATGTGTGTAGGTGTATGTATGTGTGTGTATGTGTTTTTTTGTACGTGCGTGTATGTATGTGTGTAGGTGTATGTATGTGTGTGTATGTGTTTTTTTGTACGTGCGTGTACGTATGAGTGTAAGTGTGGGATATTGACGCAACCTGGAGATGGCTTTCGCTATAGGAGTAGCATCGTGAGGAGCCGGTCGACGGTGATGCTGCAGAGGGTGCTGGCGGGAAAATAAAATGATGGCACGCCAAAACAGTCGAATGAGAACAATAAGCAATCGTGATTGCTCAAAAAAAAAAAAAAAAAAAAAAAAAGCGAATCGTGTCTTACAGGAATCGATTTAATTTTCGAAACAAGTGTTTTTTCATGTGAAATAAAACATGAAAATCTGCGCATTTTTGCTACACAGAAACGGTAATCTGTGGGATAATCAAATCTCAAAATTATCATCGAAAAGTTGTTTTTCAGGGAGGGAGATTGAAAAATAGTCATTATTCTTCTCTTGTAAACGTTACAGCAAAGAAGATCAAACGTCAGGCAAATGTCTATAGGTTCCAAAAGAATATTATAAATAAATTTAATATTTGTTATAGAAAGGTTTGCTTTTCTATTATTTTTATTTTTCTATTATTTTTATGTTGTAATATTGTGCCCCTTACCATGCAACAAAGTTCCCTAAGATACGGGGGCTAAGTGTTACGATCGACTGATTTAATTAAAGTGAAATTTAAATTCAGTAGTTGCTAATAATTTTCATATTTAAATAATTTTCATTCAAGAGCGGTTGTTCTAGTTTGCATCCATGTCGAAAATAAGTTTGAATACGTTTGACACCACATTTTTTTTTAAGCAATCACGATTGCTTATTGTTCTAACTTGACTGTTTTTTTGGCGTCCTATCATTTTATTTTCCCCCCGCCACCCTCCGCACCATCACCGTCGACCGACTCCTCACGATGCTGCTCCTATAACGAAAACCGTCTCCAGGTTGCATCCATGTCCTACACACACGCGCATACATACACAACTACACACACACATGCACACACACATACAAACACGTACACAAACACACACATACACACGCATACATACAGACACCTACACATACACACACACAAAAACATACACACACACCTACATACAACTAACCACACATTCATGCCTGCACACAGACACAAACACATATGCCTCATATGCCTACAAACACATACACATACCCCCCCCACACACACACATTCATACACACAACTACCCACACACTTATGCCAGCACAGACACAAACACACATGCCTACACACACATACCCCTATACACAAACACACACGCCTACATAAACACACTCGTGATTGCGAAAAACATAATTTGAATTCAAAATGGCTAAATTCAAATTATTATTATTGTTTTTATAGTACTGCAGCCCACCTTATCCTTCCTCCTGACATTGCTTTCCCCCACAAATAATCATCAGGTGAAGTAGAAAAATAATAAGTTTACAACGCCCACTGGACTTTATTACAGAATTGGCAAAACCTTTGGCCAAAAAAAAAAAAAAGAAAAGAAAAGAAAAGAAAAAGAAAATCATCAAAGAAACACACAAGAATTTTGATCGAAGTCAAACAATAACACTGCAAAGTAAATACAACGTTAATCGCGATCTCTATTCAGAAAACTAGCATCATCAGTCTAACAAAAATAAAAACCCTTTCTAGAGTCAAATCTCATTTTAATCGAGACTAAGTTTGAGAGAAAGAAAAACAAAAGAGAATTTGAATTGTGGAATTTCCAACTTCCGCGTCATTTGTTATTATCCCCATTCGTCGCTAGTAAATGAAAGAAAAGAAAACCATCTCAAAGTATTTTTCGGCACTTTTCATCCATTGTTTTTCAAATCTTTTACGTTTTCACGGAAAACTCTCAGGAGGTTTTTGATTCCACTTTTGCATTCAATTTCACGGCACATAATGAAGAATTCGTTGTTTATCTAAAACGAAAGATGACTGCTTTGGATATTTTTCGTCGTTTGACTAAATTTATCATGATGGATTTGGACCGATCAACACGTCCACGTGCTGATCATCAATTACTGATTGGCTCCCATTTGCTGCATCATTATAATAATGACTTTTACCCACAGATCTATGATTTGTTGATTTTGGGCTTATAACGTGAAACTGAGCTGTTGGGGCAATGCCCATCGCAAAAGTAAATAATAGCAACACGAGCATACACACAAAGCGTATTTGATAACTGTCACGGCAGGAATGATAAACTGTTGTTTTAATAACGGCACCAATGATAAAAAGTTGTTGTCAATAGTTGTTGTTATAAGATAAGTTTTCCTGCTAAAGTAACGCAAATGCAAAGGTAAATAATAGAACCAAGATATCACAAACGTATTTCGTAGGGTCTGGTGGGGTAAAGTGGTCAATGAGGTAAAGTGGTCATAGGTCAAATAAATGGCTATAGCTTGGAAATAAATGTTCGAATGAATGTGAAAATTTTATTTTAGAGTAGAGCAGTAAAAAACTACATTTTGAATACAAAATTTTACAACTGGCAAAATTTTATTTGGTAAAAAAAAAATATTTTGTATGAATATGAAAAATTTTAAACTCTAAACACCTATTTTAACTTCCTTGGGAAATTTTGTTTGTTAGAATTAGGAACAAATTGACTGTACAGGAAGCTTCCTACATGTCTCAAGAACTCTTACTCATTAGCAGTTAGCTTAATCTATGTTAGATAATTTTTTAGAACAATTTAAGTAAGATGGGGTAAAGTGGTCATAATATTAGGCTTAACGAATATTGTTCTTCTAATGTCACTTAATCTTTAAGTATAAAGCAGATACAAATTAAATATTAATTTTACTTAATATGTATTGTTTTTACAGTAAACGGGGTTAAATATACGAGTATACGCGTATATATACGCATACACTCGTGTAGGCACGTACATAGACGTATTCACATAAATGCGCCACTAAATACGTATATGGGTATCTGCAAGTATTTTTTATGCGTACAGCTATACATTCTACTATACACGTATATGCTCGCTTATACTTGTATGTTTTAGAACACTTATATACTCAGAAAGACACATATATACGCGTACGTACTCGAGTAGACACTTACATACAAGCATCAGAAATACAAGTATACAGGGTGAGTTTAAACTTGAGCAAATTATCAAAAGGTGTTAGAGAGGAGGATAGGAAACAAGAATCATAAGGAACATATGGTCACAAACACAATGCTGACGCGCTACATGCACGCAAAGCGAGAAACTGATGGATGATAAAAAGTCACAAATTTAATACACAAAGACAATTTTACACAACATTTTAGGACTTAAGAAAGTTTTAAAGCGATTGATGAAATTTGCGGCCTGTAGCTGTAATACATGCGTCGCTTTCACAGATCACTCTCTGTTGCAATAAGAAGACTTATGAAAAACTTTCATCAGCCGCTACGCCTTTGTTGCAATGAGTGTATTAAAGCTACTACAGGCCGTAACTTTTTTTATCAACTGCTCTAAATATTTCTTAAAAACTAAAGTGTTAAGTAAAATCATCTTTGTGCAACAAATTTGTGCCCTGCTTTGCATCCATCAGTTTCTGGCTTTGTGTGCATGCAGAGCGTCAGTGATTATAACTTCCTTATAATTCTTTGCTTCTTATCCTCCCCTCTCACACCCCTTTGATTTTTGCCGTAGAGCTTAAATTCACTCTCTAGGCCGACATAAGTGTATATTCTCGTGTATGTGCACTGGTGTTTACTCGTAAATGTACGTATATACGTGTATACAGGTATATAATCGTGTTTACACGTATACATTCATTTATACTCGTGCTTCCATATTATATATACGTGAGTAGACACGTACAAAGGCGCACTGAATGTATCCACGAGTTAACTCGTGTATACTCGTATATGTATGTATGCACACTTATATATGCGTATACACGTCTACTATACACATATATACTCAAGTATGCGCGTATTTTCTCGAGACACAAGTGCATACGCGCATATGATGTTCGTTTATACGCGTATATACACGTGACACGTATTTACAATTGACACGTATGTACTCATGTAGACACGTATACACTCCTGTAGGTAATCACTTATGCATGCTTATATACTCGTATATACACGTATATACTTGAGTAGGCAAGTGAATGCATGTACCTGATGTATACATGTATACATGATATACACTCATATATACTGATATATACTCATGTAGGAACGTGTTTACTCGTGTATAACACGACACGTATATATTCGTGTACACACGCATGTATTCGTGAATATATTTGTAACTATAAAAACAACCGAAATATATAAGTATTAGGGTTATTTATAATGGTTTTGCATCTATTTTTAACTATGACCCTTTTACCTCATGCTATGACCACTTTCCCCCACCCCATGGGGTAAAGTGGTCATAAAAACATAGGGAAAAGAAAGTGCTATAAATCTACTA
Organism: Uloborus diversus; assembly: GCF_026930045.1. Lineage (NCBI taxonomy): Eukaryota > Metazoa > Arthropoda > Arachnida > Araneae > Uloboridae > Uloborus > Uloborus diversus. The sequence continues at coordinate 3,855,890 of NC_072732.1, forward strand.
AAAACAATATTTTTCTTCCTAAAATTCAATGTACCGTGTTCTTCAATAATGCAATGTAAAATAACAACAAAAAAAGTTGAAGTGTTTAAAGAATTTGCTGTATTTATTATCCACCTAAGTTGAAAACCTACGATTTTATGACCACTTTACCCCACCAGACCCTAACAATCGAGGCAGGATATAGTCGCTGTTGAATTAAAGCGATTGCAACAGTAATAAATACCAATCTTTACTAATAATAAAGCTGAACGTCTCCCTGTCTGGATGTCCGAAGGATGTCTGGATCTCTGTGACGCGCATAGCGCCTAGACCGTTCGGCAGATTTTCATGAAATTTGGCACAAAGTTAGTTTGCAGCATGGGAGTGTGCACCTCGCAGCGATTTTTCGAAAATTCGATGTGGTTCTTTTTCTATTCCAATTTTAAGAACAAAAACCATCATAAGATGGACGAGTCAATTACGAAATTATCATCACGTGGAACCGTAACATGGGCAGAAGCCAATTGGCGAGATACGAAATTACCATAACGTGGAACCGTAAGATGGGTACAAGCCAACTGGCGAGAAAATTCACCATACATTATTTGTAAATATACAGGCGAACCAAAAGACCTTTTAATTTTTCTATTACGGGCAAAGCCGTGCGGGTACCACTAGTTAGGACATAAAATCGGTATTTTGGAACCACCGTGGATGATGTAGAACTAACAGATATTTTTTTCAATATTGAGATTCTCAACGTATACAGCACTTTCATACCAATATATGAAATGGATGGTTTTCGTGTCTTTTCCTTCTCATTACGATTTTTAAGATTTTAAATCATTCTAATATTCTCAGAATGGAATCTGCATCGCAATAAATGCATTTCTCATTTCTACCTCTACCAGCAAACTACAGTGAAATCTGTGTAAGTTGACCACTTGCGGTGCAGTACTGTGGTGGTCAACTTACACAGGTGGTCAACTTATAAAGGGTGGAACTGATTTTTTTTCTTTTGTCATTTCTTGCACCATGTTTTCACTTTTTGACTAATTGACACTTACTCTTTCTGTTTAACTCACTTTTATTGTTTAATATTACTTTGAAACAATAATTAAAATGTTATTCAAATATTTTTGTTTTTTCTCCCTTGTTTTTTACTATATATTAGACACTAGTTTTAGAAATTCCATGTGTGTCTGCTAATTTTCTCTGGCTTTCTTCCTTTTCAATTAATTTTAATATTTCATACTTTTCATCAATCTCAAGTTCTATTAACTTTCTTTTTGAAGCCATTTTATGTAAAACTTATAACACAAAGAGCAACAAGCTGAACTCTCCTAGTTCATAAAGGCAGCTGAAAATGAAAATGTCCTATCCAGAAATAAGTAACTGCTGTGCTGCTGTTTTATTTAGTCGGTAAAATGCTGGTCTGGCATCAAAGCATTAAAATCATTCTTGGAAAGCTATAAAAAAATAAATAAATGAAATAATTTGCTTAGTTAAATTTAAAAAAATAAACCAAGTGGTCAACTTACAAAGGTTTTTTTACAATTCTCCAAACTAATTTTGGTGTGCGTTAGTGGTCAAGATAGACAGATGGTCAAGATAGAGAGGTGGTCAAGTTACAGAGGTTTTCCTTCATTATATAAGATAGGGCTAATTCTGTTCCCAACAAAAGTGGTCAACATAGGCCGGTGGTCAACTTACAAGGGTGGTCAACTTTACAGGTTTTACTGTATTTCATTTTTCTCAACTATTTTTTAATGAATCAATATCCTCTTCCAGTACCTTCGCACATCTCCTTGGTATTGAAGTCAAGGCAAAAGCAGCCAAGAAGCAAAATCAGATTAAACGGCTCTTCCAAGAAACGCAGAGCACAGCTGCTCATATTAAAAAGCACCGCCATTTATGAATTCTTTATTCAACTCGGCAAACTTTTAGCGCTCCTCGCGCCGAACTAATAAAAATACCGGAGCTGTGTACATGCACCATTGCACGTTCATGCGGAGAACGCGATTTCCAGAGAGATGATGACGCTGGGATACATGGTGTAGGAACGATGCGATGGTAGACGATGCGAGGAAGATTTTTCTTGATATCATCATAAAGAGCACGGGCTCCGACATTTCTATAAGTGTCGAGAGGGGTGATTAATGATGGGGTGAACCTTCACAGATCGTTAGTGTGAATTCACAGTTGACAAATTTCTTAAGAACAGTTTTTGTGGTGCAGACCCGGCTCCTGGGGTAGGCTGCCGCCTAGGTCAGCAGATTTCAGGGGCGGCAAATTTCGAAGTTGAAACTTTTTTTCCATAGTATGAATATCTGTTTCAGCGCCATAAGATTCACTGCTTCAATGCTAAAAAAAAGAATCATATGGAGTGCGTACAAGTGCTTGAAAATGCAGAACATAGTTCCCAATTCAACTAGAAATTCAATTTAATTATTGTTGTTTTTTTTTTAATATATATATTTTTATATTTTATTTTTCAATGGGGGAGGGGGCGGAACTTTTCAATATCGCCTAAGGCGGCAGAACTACTAGAGACGGGACTGTGTATTTGCAAAGTACTAGAAGATATACTATACCTAAACTTTAAAAAAAAAAAGAAAGGAAAACTACGTGAATTCGCTTCGGACAAAGTACAGTTTTCGTAATCAAGAATTGTCTAAAAGTTTTAATTTTACATAAATTTAACACAAAAATCGAATGATGCCATTTACTATCAGTTTTTTTTTTAAATCTAAAATGAATAAAAAAATAAATAAATCGCCTTTGACAGGCAGTTTGTCAAAATCTTTTTAAAACGCACCCGGTCTTGAAATTACTCCGAACATTTATTGGGGTTGTTGTTTGCTAATTTATCTAACTTGGCTAATTTTTTACAGCGCTGTTGAACTTTTGGGTTTAATTTGTCGTCAAGTATTTTTCAATCATCGCGCGAGATTGAATAAGAAATGTACTCACAACGGCATGAAAAAATGTCGCTATTGAAATATCAAAATTCTTTAAATTAATACGAGGAAATTGAGATTTTTTACTTTCTTCTATATCTAATATATAGAAGAAAGTATTGGATTCGTGCAAATTTTCGAATTTCGACGGATTCGAACATTTTGAGGTGTGCTGAGTTCATTTCGACTATTTTTGGAAAATGTCTGTCTGTCTGTGTGTGTGTGTGTATGTATGTGTGTCACGTCTGTGTGTGACCAGTTTTTTGTGGCCGCTCTACAGCAAAAACTACAGCATGAAATCGAACGAAATTTGGTACACATATGTGCCCGTATGTGAACTTGTGCCCATTGGTTTTTGTCGCGAATTCCTCCAAGGGGGGGGGGTGGAGCAATGGGACGTTTTTGGAGTTACGCGTGCTTGCTATTCCTCAGGAAGTAACTGGCGGAATCAAACAAAATTGGGTCCATATGTTGCCATTAACAGGAACAGGTGCTGATTCAATTTTGGTGTCAATAACCCAAACGGGGGTTGAGCTATAGAGCGTTTTTTTGTCGTCAATTGTGACTGCTGTATCTCAAGAAATAATGAACGGAATGAAAGAAAAATTTATCGGCAAGTAGCCCTTAGTGGGTATAAGAGCTGATTTTATTTTGGTGTCAACAGCTAAAAAGGGGGTAGCGCAATCGCGCGTTATTTTTTTCTATTGTGAGTACCCTATCTCAAGAAGTAATGCTACGTTCTGGTTGAAATTTGGAATATATGTGAATCCATACGCAAACAGGCTTTGGTTCAATTTTGACGCCAATCGCTCCAAGAGGTGTTGATTTTTTTTTTTTGCGAATAAAAATAGCTTTATTAATGCAACAATAAGAAAGATAAATCGTAATAGATTGTCGTCTGCGTATTTCTCGTGATTTTAATTGTATGGAAATGATCGGAAATATTATCTCAATGATTTAAAATTTTTAACTGTTGCCATCTTATGCTTGTTAACAAATAAAATATTTGTAATTAATTCAAGCAAGGCTTTTAAAATAACTTTCAATTTTCGCTCTTTGCTTTGCTTTTGCAATAATTCAGACATTGGGATGGTCGACAAGTTTTTGCATGTGTCATTTTGTTTTTGTTGGGAATATTGCTTCCTCGTCAAGCATGGGGAGGGATCAGAAAAAAAAAAAAAAGAAAAATATAGAAGAAAGTTTCGTGATGGCCACAACATACTAGTTTTTTTTTTAAGCTCTTGAATGTACCAATAGATTTAAATTTTGTAAATATTTTTGAGTTATCATGTATCTCTGTAGATGGTTTTATAGAGAATAAATATTATAGACGAAAGTTTAGTTTTTGTTTCAATAGCGTAGTATTGCGTATTTTCTTGCATGAAAGTCAATTGGTTAATTTTTCAAAATTTTTATAGTGCTTCACAGACTTTTAACTTTGTTTTTATTTAAAAAAATAGGGTTGAAATCTCCGATGAAATTTACGCAAAAACCGACTTTTTGTGATTATTTTTCGAGAGGGATTAGTTTTCTCGTATTGAGAACAAAAAGAAATAGTCTTGATTTGCGCAAAAATAGGAGAGTATAAGCTAAAATTTTAGGGGAGGAAAATGATAGGTAACATAGATTATAATGTAGAAAATAGCTACGAAACATTTTTAATCTTCTGAAAATATTTCTTTCATCAATGTACATTGGTTCATAAAATAAGTAATTAAAAGTAAATAACGAGTGAAAACTTTAAATTTAAAATATGTAATTAAAATACGAAGATAGACTATCAGTTTTATTAAATATTGCTGTGTGAAAGTTTTTTTCGTTTTAAGCATTTAAATAAAATATAAAAGGTTATACTCAATAAGCCGTAAAAGGTTTTAATACGCAGTTTTCCTAAACAAAGTAGAAGGTATGCCCCGCTTAACCTCCATACAGCTCTCAGATTTTATATGTTTGCTCACAAACCAGTTTCTATAAAAATAATATTGAAAAAGAATAATAAAAAAAAAATAAAAAAAAAGATAGAAAAAAGGTTAGACAAGAGTGTTTTATAAAAATCTACTGAAAATAAATAACGAGTAAAATTTAAAGAATGAAGTAAGCTAACAAAACTTTTTCTATTTTTAAATGAAAATTTTTCAGAGGAGGGTTTTAAAAAATATATATGTCAATTGGCCTGTCAGTCGATCAATGTTTTGAACTCATTCAGAAGAAAAGAAAAAATGGAGAGAAAATGAATATCGACCGATGGTAAAATAGACTCGTTCAGCAACAACGAACCTCTTATTTATTGCACTGAAAGTGTATTTTATTTCGGAACTATTTTACATTTCTTTCATCATTTTGTTGAAGTAAGGAATAAATCTTTATCATGTGACTTCAGGCACTCAAAACACTCTATGTCATATCCAAAATCAATTTTTATCAAATGTCAAAATACAACACTAAAAATCACTCTGTTGCCCCTGTGGCTTTCCCTTCCATCCTTGACACATTTCATTTGATCATCTCCCTCAGAGGAACACAAGCTCTTTAATTCACTTTCTCCTTCCATACTCCCTCACCAACTCAACTCAAGCATCTCCGGGTATTCCGCGTGATGTCATCACTGTCTGCCTCTGACGTCACCCGAACCTTGAACTCCCGCTCAGCAGCTTCCGAGGTGCTTCCCTTGGAGCGATCAACAGGTGACGAGGGATTCTGAGGAAACCTCTGATTCTGTGGATGACGCGCGCTCACGTCCCGTGGCGAAGTTGCAGCGACTGATGAAGGTGCAATCATTTATTCGACCCATAAACGCTGTTTTATTGCCCGCATGTGAGCAAATACTAGTGTGACTGAAGCGTTGTTAAGAAATAGAGAAATCCAGGAATGTATATATAACCGAGAAGTGAAAATGGGTGACGTTTCGGTTTATGTTTTAGTCAAAATATCGCATTGGTAATGGCTTTAAAGCTTATTTTATTCGCTATTGATCCTTTCAGTCACAGGAAGCCAATAACAATTTATTGATTATTAGTAATTTATTAATAACTAGTGGCACCCGCACGGCTTTGCCCGTAATAGAAAAATTAAAAGGTCTTTTGGTTCGCCTGTATATTTACAAATAATGTATGGTGAATTTTCTCGCCAGTTGGCTTGTACCCACGTTACAGTTCCACGTTGTGATAATTTCGTAATTTATCATAGTTTTTTTTCTTAAAATTGGAATAGAAAAAGAACCACATCGAATTTTCGAAAAATCGCTTCGAGGTGCACACCCCCATGCTACATACTAACTTTGTGCCAAAGTTCATGAAAATCGGCCGAACGGTTTAGGCGCTATGCGCGTCACAGACATCCTACAGACATCCAGACATCCTCCGGACAGAGAGACTTTCAGCTTTATTATTAGTAATAAAGATAATGAATACATTTTTTTGTCATATGGACCCCTCTTTTAATGTTCAAAACAACTGAGATAAATTCAAAAATAATTCATTTTAAACATATGGATCGATTTTTTAATTCACATGTGCATTAAAGTATTTTTTTTTATCACGTAAAATAGTGTTATTACCTATGCAAAGACTCGACATGTTAAACCGTTAGTTTAAATCCTGTGCATTTTCAGCATCCATTAAAATAGTGCTTTTTAAGTAGTACCAAAATTGCAATCATTGATTGCAAGTGTTCCACACAAACTTTTGCAACCGTTTAAAATCTCAATAAAATAAACTAAATAACTATGTTTTTTACAAGATATTGTAGCAGTGAAGGAAATGAAATCGTATTGACCGACAAGAGAAAAAATATTTAAGAAATTGTAGAAAAGTTATCAGTTAGCAACACAAATCTTTAACTAATATAGAGCGTATTTTCTTTTTCAAGTTTTATTTATTTACTAGTGGTACTCGCACAGCTTTGCCCGTAATAGAAAATTAAAAGATCTTTTCTTTTGGTTCGCCTTTATATTTACAAAAAAAAATGTATGGTGAATTTTCTCGCCAATTGGCTTGTGCCCATGTTACGGTTCCACGTTATGATAATTTCGTAATTTACTCGTCCATCTTATGATAATTTTGCTCTTAAAATTGGAATAGAAAAATAACCACATCGAATTTTCGAAAAATCGCTTCGAGGTGCACACCCCCATACTACAAAGTAACTTTGTGCAAAATTTCATGAAAATCGGCCGAACGGTCAAGGCGCTATGCGCGTCACAGAGATCCTGACAGACAGACAGAGATTCGGACAGAGAGAGATCCTGAAAGACAGAGAGACTTTCAGCTTTATTATTAGTAAATAATTTTTTCATTTACATTTTTCTTGTGTTTAAATTACAAAATCAGAATCATCATGACAAAGAATTAAAGGCATTGGGCGAAAAAGATGCAGTCAAAGAGAAATTAAAACAAAAAAACATTAAAGTTACTTTTCAAGCAAAATACTTTTTAGAACAAAGTGTATTCAAACTATTTTTAAGTGATGAAGTATACAAGATTTCTAGCACGTTAAAATACCGAGACAAATTTGTAGCCTAATAATATTATCACGCTTTACGTGATTCGTAGCACACTGGTAATTCGAATTATTCTCGAGGCAAAAAAAAAGAAAAAAAAAAAAGACAATTTCAAATAAAAATAATATAAAATATACATTTTGCATTGCGTAAAGCGATAGTTATTTTAATAGGAAGTTTTCAAAAGTATAAAAACTTTAAATCAATAAACATGCGTTTTCCCCCTTTATCTGTTATTTACGTTAAAAACATGGCATAACTATTTGAGTGACTCTAGTCAATTTTCTGATGAAACAATGAATGAAAACACCAATAAATAGCCTTTTTACTCCCTTTTTACAAAAAAGGAAGTATTGTATTCGCGAAAAAATTTTCACTCAAAAATCGGCCTCGATTTCCATTTTTCTCACCCCCTAAAGAATGTTGAGTTTTTTTTTTTCGTCCCGACCGCCTAGGAACCTACAGACACCCGAAATATCCATTTTGACGACCCCCGCGTTGATTACCACGAATTTTCTCGTGACGTCCGTATGTGTGTATGTATCTCGCATAACTCAAAAACGGTACGTCCTATAAAGTTAAATTTTGGTACGTAGACTCCTGGTGGGGCCTAGTTGTGCACCTTCCTTTTTGGTTGCGTTCGAATGTTCCTAAGGGGATCTTTTGCCCCTTTTTGGGGAGAAATCATTGTTAATTTCGATGTAAACTCACGTGGTGTTATACTTTGGCGGACACTTGGCGATATATCGCCGGTCTTTTGGTCGCCAAGTTTTGTCGCTAACTTGGCGACAAATTTGGTGTTTTTCTTCTTAAACTGGTTTCAATTTGGCCACTGTTGGTAATATTTAGAGAGTAAACTATTGAATCACATTAAAACTGCCAATAATGAGAAAATGACATTAAATTGGAGTAAAAGGAAGTCATGTGATGCACACATCGGCTCGTTTTATTTTAGAGAAAGCAAAAGTGGAATTTCTGTTAGTGAGTTCAAGCAATGAAGCATTTTGTATTTCTTACCGCGATGCAAAATTTATGATAAATGAGTGCATTTTACCTTTTATATGTTAAACTATTTGAGATAGGGTTTTATTTTCAATTAAATGCCGTCGAAGTCAAATTTATTGATTCAATGATTTATTTAGATGACATACGGTTCTATGACTGAATTGTTAGATTCTTCTTTAGCAATATTTTACATGCTTAAGTGACGGGGCACGACGACGCATCGAATGACTTGATTCACTCAGAAGTAAAATGTACAGACTAACATTTGTATTTTACATTCATCAACGGCCGAAACATTAAAGTACTTCTTTTTAAGTTTCTTTTTCCATGTTCAATTATATCGTACATAACTATTTTTTAAATTAGCTAACTTTCTTTTTCTTTTCTTTTTTTTTAATTAGCTAACTTTTTTTTTTAAATTAACTTTCTTTTTGTTTTTTTTCAAATTCTCGAAAACTTCACACATGTACCTGAAATGACAAGTTTTATTTTAAATAAAACTCTGCAGTTTCATTCTTTTCTTTTCGTTTTATTTTTTTGTAATTTAATTCAAATTTTTCTTCCGTTTTAAGCATTGAAAGAAAGATTGGCGCTGCTATTGAGTCTTCTGAGCCCGGAATGTCAATTCAATCAAGCAACCTTGTAATACGCAAGACCTAATCTTCTCCCTATCATCATACATAAAAGCATCATAAAATTAAAAAAAACAACGCTATTAACAAAATAATGATAGTATTAATAATTTGAACTGAAATTAAATATCTGAAGCAAAATAATTTTCTAGTTTACTCAAAACTCTAGTTTACTGATTTTTTAGACAAAAAGTTTGCCGTCTGACATTTTCAAAGCATCTCTTAACTATTCTTAATCTTCAGACTGCTTACCCCACAATTTCCATGGACATCATAAACGTAGCACTGGTTTTCTCTGGCCTCGTCATTTCTACGCATAAGAGATTTTTTTACATATCTATCGCCTTTTCATTGTTTAATTGTCTTTAGTGCATCATTTAAAGTATTTAGATCAACATCTCAACGTTTTGTAATCTGTTATACATACTTCCTACAGAAAATGGTTAAAAAAAACCATAAAACAGTTTAAGTGTGCAAAGAATGCAAACTTCAAGCCTTTTTTTGAGATTTATCTTCCGCAATTTTTAGCGTTAATAGTGAAAATAATAAATATTGGAAATACATACATTTTAACATTTAGTTTCTGTATAAAAAGACAAATAAATACTAAAAAACTGCATATTTTTCATTAAAATAATCTTTACTAATAATAAAGCTTAGAGTCTGTCTGTCAGGATCTCTGTGACGCGCATAGCGCCTACACCGTTTGGCCGATTTTCATGAAATTTGGCACAAAGTTAGTTTGTAGCATAGGGGTGTGCACCTCGAAGCGATTTTTCAAAAATTCGATGTGGTTCTTTTTCTATTCGAATTTTAAGAACAAAACTATCTTAAGGTGGACGAGTAAATTACGAAATTATCATAACGTGGAACCGTAACATGGGCACAAGCCAATTGGAGAGATACGAAATTATCATAACGTGGAACCGTAACATGGGTACAAGCCAATTGGCGAGAAAATTCACCATACATTATTTGTAAATATGCAGGCGAACCAAAAGACTTTTAATTTTTCTATCACGGGCCAACCCGTGCGGGTACCACTAGTAGTAATAATAATAATAAAATTAATTTAGCAGTCAAAGGGACAATTAAGCAAAAATTTTATATTATTCTAAAACTTTTAATCAAGGGGAATAAACTGTAAAATCTAAGCGACGTCAAAACCTTTCCTTTAACAATGACATCCATTAGTTTATTTGATCAGTGATGATACAGTTTTTAACGAGTACCATGAAGTCTCTCATTAAAGTGTGTTGCAAAGTTTTAAAAAACTCAAAAGCTCTTCAACGAAGTGGAATAAATTATGGGACTGAGGTGTTTTTGAAGCGATCTTTCGGGTAAAGTAGTTTTTAACTCTGTTCAGTTCTTTTAAAGTTTTACTGCGGGGTGGGGAGTGGGGGGGGGGGGGGGGGGTAAGATTGCTCAGCAGACTAATAGATAGATCAATTGAGTCATTTATCCTAACTCGATTGCAGATTTTTAAATATTATTTTCACACTAGAATCATTTATTTTACTTTATTTGTTAATTGATGATAGTTTTACGAAATGAATTAGACATACTTATATATCTTAGACAAACATAATTAAGAGATGAAATTAGGTTTAATTCGACTTGCAAACATCATTAAATAGAGCAATCATCTTTAGTTTTAGTTGAGAGTTTCTACATCTGTACTACCGTGCGTTATTTTACATACTAAACACATCACTCTATAATGATTAATAGTCTCTTCTTCATATAACGATGAGTTGATTACTTCCGACGCTTGTTTCATGGCATTTTTTTAAACTCTTAGTGACATTTATTTAGTAGGAAAGGGATGCCAAAAAAAAAAAGAGGAAACACTGCCAATTGAAGAAACATTTTTCATTTGAAGATTTTACTCTCCGGATTAAACATTTTTTGCATATATCAAACAGGTTGTGCTTCATTAACCGTGCTTCTGCGGAACGGGTGGTTAATTTCGAAGAAACTCGTTTCCAAATATGTATGGTTCAAACGACTCGAATATGATGCCACATTTTGGTGGATTTTTCAACATTTTTGGCTTTAGTGTGGTTGCCAGACATTTGAAAACAAATGACGTTTTTCAAAAACACAGAGAAATTTTGATTCTTTTTGGTTGGTAATCTCGTTTCTACTAGTATATCGTTATTTCTATTTTAGGGTGACGTGACGAGTCATTAATGCGTTGAATAGAAATGTTGACTTCTGGAAAATTGTGTTTGGTAGTCCAAACTTGGAGGTCAGAATCAATGAATTGGTGTTTTTTTTTTTTTTTTTGAGCAATCACGATTGCTTATTGCTTTCATTTGACTGTTTTTGGCGTTCCTATCATTTTATTTTCCCACCGCCACCCTCCGCACCATCACCGTCGACCGGCTCCTCACGATGCTGCTCCTCTAGCGAAAACCGTCTCCAGGTTGCATCCATTTCCTACACACACGCGCATACATACACAACAACACACACGCACACACACACACACACACAAACACATACACAACAACACACACGCACACACACACACACACACAAACACATACACACATACACACACACGCATACATACAGACACATACACACACACACACACACACACACACACACACATACACACAACTACCCACACATTCATGCCTGCACACAGACATAAACACATATGCCTACACACACATACACATACCCCATACACACAAAGACACAGTTTACATACACACACACACACACATTCGTAATTGCGAAAAATATAATTTGAATTCAAGATGACAAAATTCAATTTAATTTTTTTTAAATCTATTTTTTTTTTGGCGATCTCATTAAGTTGTCTTCTGTGTTTTATTTTTCAGTGAAAATGTCGAGCTAAACCCTCGATATTTCACTTCGCTACGCCACTGGTACGGTTAAACACTTGAATTACGAGAGGTGTCATTCAAACTTCAAGCAAACTTTTTCTGCTAATTACACTTCCGTATTTTCATAAAAACCGAAATCCTTAAATGGCTTTTGCAAGATTATCGTACTGTGTAATAATATAAAGCTTCGTATTTTGTTATGGAAAAAAAAAAACGAACTTTGCCAAAACTCCCGAACTTCTGATAAATTGTGCATGTCTTGATAGGGATGTAATAAGTCCCTATCAAGTTCACCAGTCCTTGTCTTGTTTTTTATTTTCCACCCAAGATTCTTTGAATTGTAGTGTATTGCCTTGGTCCAGATTGTGGTTAGAAAATGTGGCTAGATAAGTCAACAACAACAGAAATTTTTAAGAACATTTTGCTACATACTTCGAAACTTACTTCATAAACTGCACCCCTGTAGATCCTTGAGCAACTGAAGCCGTTTTTAGTGAGCACGATATTCTTATTAATGTTTATGTTTTGGTTGTTTGATTATAGTTAAATAGTTTGTTGTTTCACATTTAGCAGTCACTTTAAGTAATTTTCTTGAAATACGCTCTTCCTGGCAATTTTTATGGATTCAGTCTTGAGGCCCACAACGTTCGCGTGGAGTAGGGATAGGTAATATGTGTTTTCCTTGATTGCCGTAATTCGTAGGTGTCACAGAACGATTTTTTTTCCTCGGAAATTCAATATTTCAGTTAACAATTTAAATGTCATAAAGGTTAATATGTTCGCAGTTCTCTAAGCTCCGACTTTTAAGGAATTGGAATTACGAAAATGTTCTCAATTCCCCTGGGGGCCGAGCGTTCGTTTTGGAATGGACGGCCAACGCCCACGTTTCGAAACGCACGCAACACGTAATCGATACACAAGCATACAAGAGGCGGGAAAACGGTCAGGATAACTCGGGAACAAATCACCCGAACCGAAAGTCGTTCTAAATCAGAATAGGAATAGAACGCAGACAATGGATCGTCATCGATTTCGATTAAGGATGTAGGTAATCGATGATTGATTCCTTTAGTCAGACGAAAGGTCACTAATTTATGAGTGGACAAAAACTTAAAAAGGAAGGGTAAAATAAATCATTTGTTAACGTTCTGGAACAAAATTTTCTTGTTACGAAAATCGAGAAAAATTTCATTGTATCAAAATATGAATACAGTCAACACGTAAATCAATTTCGTTTCAAAAACTGAAGTGACTGCGTCTACGATTAACATAAATAAATGAGTAAATAAAATAATAGTTTAAACAACTAAAAAAACACGCTTTCGTAGCAAAATGAACTAAAAAGTGAAAAATAATTTTTGGATGATAGTAGTTGACCAATCACTTAATGTAATACATAAAACCGTGGGGTGCTGTCTATTTACATTTTTGCTTGGACAACGAATGGGTGAAATTCAAGACAACTGATAAGAAGCTCCCCACGCTTTTTTGTATTACATTAAAATTAAGTGATTGATCAACTAATATCATCCAAAGATTATTTTTCACTTTTTAGTTCCTTTTGCTACGAAAGCGTGTTTTTTTAGTTTTTTAAACTATTATTTTATTTTTCTGTTTTTTAGTCTTATGTTGGAGAATTATCAGACAAAATTGCAATTACTTCTTTCCGTAAAAGTTGAGTTGACGAAATTATTTATAAAACGAGTGCGAGGTAATATCTTAAAGTTAAGACAAGGGCACCCCGATGGGAAGCTACTGTGAGTCATAGATGTATGTTTGCAGAAATCATATTTATATTACTTGGAAAATTTGAGATGCATTTGAATAAAAGTTTTGTTCAACAATGGTCTGATCAGCAATGAATTTCCAATGGAAGGCTCACCTAAATTTTGGCATGAAATTAGTTAAAAACAATTATATTTCATGTTCTAATTACCTTGGAACATTGGAACAAATTTTGTCTGATGCAGAAAAATTAAAGGTTTTTGTAGGTATTTTTAAATAATTTTTGCGAGCATTTTTTAATGTATTTTTTTAAATTTTTCCTTTTTTACATTGCTGGATTTATGCCAAAATATTGATTAAAATTGGAGGAAACTAACAATTAAAAGAGTTAATTAATTAATTTGATTATAGACTATTGCATTGTCATCGGGTCTGAGGTCGCGTGCCAAATTTCAAAAGAATCCGATCGCAGGAAGTGGGCGAAATTTGAGCTGCAAGATTCCGTTACAAGATACATACATACATACAGGTGAAGCTAATAAAAGCGTGTTAAAAAATTGGAGCAAACAGCCCTGACGATTTACAACAGCAACGTAAATGAAGCGAAATTTTGCTCATTCCACTACTTTCACATGTATGAGCTTCATACTTATGTTACAAACTTTCTCCCGCCATTTCAGATTGACAGCTGGTCATTTTAAAAGCCTCATACCCTCTAATCAAATCTGTAAGAATGCTGAAAACAGTGTTGTTTGTCGCCAAAAAAGTTGAAATTTACACTCAACACCTGGTGGATACGAAAAGAAACCTAAATATCGTGCAAATAAAGTGAAATATTACTTTACTCAAACCTTGTTTTGAAGTTATTTTACTAAGCGACTTTTGTTCAATTTAATAATACGAACAATTAGCTATTATAAATTTAGTTATTAAAAGCACATTCAGTTTGGCATTAGTTTCAATAAAATAAACACATTTTGAAACAACTGTGATAAAAAGGGTTAATAAGAAATTTGTGAGAAAAAAAAGCATTAATGACAACCGCCACCTATTTACCAGTCGCCTTTTAGATATTTGAAATGCAATACAACGTATGCAATTGTTTTAAAGGACAGATCAGATAAATCAAAGCTGAGTATAATTTGATTCTTTTATTCAGAGTCGGTATGCTCGTCGTATTGTTTTCATCGATTTTTTGAAGTTTGAAATTCATGACTTACCTTAATTTTCCGACGAAGCAAAGATGGCTTTACAAGATGTGAAGCGACTTCAAGTCAGCATTTTCCTTACATCCGAAGCGCCACCGATAGATCAAGCTGAAATAAAAATAAAAATGTTATTTCAAAAGTGTTGAAAAACGAGCTGAAGTCATGTGTGTGCATCACATGACTTCCTTTTACTCCAATTTAAAGTCATTTTCTCATTATTGATAGTTTTAATGTGATTAAATAGTTTACTCTCTAAATATCACCAACAGTGGCCAAATTGAAACCAGATTTTAAAAAAAAGAAAAGAAAAAAAAATGAAAAAAATCGCCAAATTTGTCACCAAGTTGGCGACAAAACTTGGCGACCAAAAGACTGGCGATATATTGCCAAGCGTCCGCCAAATTATAACTCCACCTGAGTTTACATCGAAATTAACAATGATTTCCCCCCAAAAAGGGGCCAAAGACCCCCTTTGGAGCATCCGAATGCAACCAAAAAGGAAGGTGCACAACTTCATTTCACTAGGAGTCTACGTACCAAATTTTAACTTTCTAGGACATTCCGTTCTTGAGTTATGCAACATACATACACACACACATACGCATATGCATACGTACATACAGATGTCACGAGAAAACTCGTTGTAATCAACTCGGGGATCGTCAAAATGGATATTTCGGGTGTCTGTACGTTCCTAGGCACATACCCACGTGTGGTCGTTTTGAAAAAAAAAAAAATACTCAGCATTCACTTGGGGGTTAGGAAAATGGAAATTAAGGGCCGATTTCTGGGTGAAAATTTTTTCGCGAATACAATACTTCCTTTTTTGTAAAAGGAAGTAAGAAAGTCTTTTGTGTAACAATCAAAAATTTGTGAGAAATAAATATTTTGAATTCAATTTGAAAAACAAATTATTGATAATTAATTGCTCATATTGACGTAATAACTAAGTACCAAAATGAAGTATGTACACTATTATACTAAATAATTACTCTTTATTTCTGATCTTATATTTCTTTAAGCGGCTATGAGGTTGAACGTTTAACATTTTGCGAGAGAATTAGTTTCTGAGTGACATCATAAATCGGAGCCGTCTATTGACTTTAAAGTTAGGAAGTTCCATTGTCTACAACAGTTTAACAAACTAATGCTCCGACGTTGAATCTAAAGCCCATTGTTTGTGTGCCTCTCTGTTGTTGTCCCAGCCGGCAAGAGGAACAATCAATTAATCCAAGTTTCGAAGTAGGGGAATGTGGGGAAGAGTGAAATAATCAAGATCTCTCAACTTTGTGCTGAATATTACAGTACATAAAGAAAGAAAAACCTTTTTTTTTTAAATTAAAAATTACATTGAACTATTTTCCCTTTTGGTTGTAAATTTGTACCTTCAAAAAAAAAAAAAAAAAAGTGGAAAATGTTCACTTTGAAAATACATGGGGAAAGGTGAAAAATAAAACCGTTTCCTAATGAAAGATTTTTTATTTGATTATTAAGCATGTTTTTCATCATATAAATGAATAAACGAAAGAACGAATAAATGGATAGGTAATGAATTAATACACGAGTACATGAATACATAAATGAAGTAAATAAAATGATGATGGAAAATAAGGGAGGAAAATATATGAATTAACGAAGCAATGTAAATGAAGGGATTAATAAACGAATACGTAATATAATAATAAGTAAATAAATGAATAGGTAATGAATTAATACACGAGTGCATGAATAAATAAATGAAGTAAATAAAATGATGACGGAAAATAAGGGAGGAAAATATATGAATGAACGAAGCAATGTAAATGAAGGGATTAATAAACGAATACGTAATATAATAATAAGTAAATAAATGAATAGGTAATGAATTAATACACGAGTGCATGAATAAATAAATGAAGTAAATAAAATGATGAAGGAAAATAAGGGAGGAAAATATATGAATGAATGAAGCAATGTAAATTAATGAATCAGTAAATAAATACGTATTATAATAATAAGTAAATAAATAAATAGAGATATACAATAACAACGTAATATAATAATAAGCATTAAAATAATACGGATTATATATAATAAGTAAACCAAATGATTTATTTCACTTTGCCCCTTGTGTACTTGATAAACTAAGCTAAACATTTTGAAATAAGCACTGTGCTGGACTTCAGTAAATCTCTATTAATATTCAAAATGTTATTTCAAAAAACGTTACTATTTTATAACAGCAAAAATTACTTTTGAATCACAAATTCTGCAATATAGGTATAAAATTTTGAAAACGACTTGCATTTTTTCAAACTTTGATCTTTAGAACAATTTATTTTTTGGCTGGAATCAATTATATGTTTATGAACATTGTTTAAATATTGCTAGCCAGGTGGTGCTGCAACTATGAAAATATTTTACTATTTCACTTTGCTGCGCTATGTCATCTTGCCCCACATTCCTCAACTATTCTTTCAAACTTCTACACTCAAATAACTTTCACTTAGTCAAAATATAAATCAATTCTCAACGAAACGATAGTATCCATTCGCGCAGGCTTTATTTGCATGCGGCATACGACGCGCTGCTCTTGACCCCTTACTTCCTTTTAATTTATTACTTAGGGTTATTAAGCAATCACGATTGCTTATTGTTCTCATTTGACTGTTTTGAATTCCTATCATTTTATTTTCCCACCAGCACCCTCTGCCAGCACCACCGTCGCGTCGACCGGCCTCACGATGCTGCTCCTCTTGCGAAAAAAGGTCTCCAGGTTGCATCCATATCCTACACACATGCGCATACACACACACGCCTACACACACACACACTCACATACTCATGCCTGCACACAGACACACACACTCATGTCTGCCTACACACAAACGCGCGTACACACACAGCACTGCATACACAACACGCATACACATGCATACATACACACATACTCTGACCCACACACATGCACCTACACAAACACACACACATGTGCCTACACGAACACACACGCGCATTCATACACACACACACGCTCGTGATTGCGAAAAACATAGTTTGAATTCAAGATACCAAAAACCCAAATTAATATATATTTTTTAATCTTCTATTTCGTTTGAAGTTATCTTTTATCTGTTGATTGTGACTTTGTATGCTATGTTTTGTTACAGATAATGAGTGTTTTGCCTTCAATCTCTTATTTACAATTAAATCAGGATCATCTCCCTCTGCAACCGACTACCTTACACACGAGTTATTGCAATGACAAAGTTCTTTTTGGCGTTACAGAGTTGGTCAGAGATATTGCAAACAAACAAAGAAAAAAAAAAGAAAGAAAACAGAAGTGACGCACAGGTAAAAATCCGATATAAAATGCTATCCTGCAACAACATTTCCCAAAAGTTTTTCTTTACATAATGTGTAAAGAAAAACTAAGTTTGAATTTAACTTAATATTTTCTGTTGTAATTTTGTTTCCCCTTTTTTTTTCGTACTATGGCAATTAGGAGAAGAAATTTTCTTGCATTTACCACCAGATGTTAGTCTGCACTTAGCAAAATTAGCTCATTGGAAATTTTGACTGTTTTCGTTGGGTCATTTTTTGAATTTTGACTTCCGAAATCATTCAGCGTTTTAGTCTTGGAAGTTCAACCGTACTCGATGTCTATATTAAGAGATTTTAATTCAGTTTTTATTGATAATTTTATTTTAAGTCGTTCTTAATTTTAACGCTGCTATTTTTAGAATATTATTTAATTGAAGAAAACTTTCCGGAGTAGTACTAACGAGTGACAGTAAAGAGAAATAACACGACAACACTGCAACCGTTATAGTTAATTTTTCTAATAACAAATTGTCGAATGATACCGCAACCACATGTTTACTTCTGAGACATACGATCACCAGATTAGCATCGTGAAACAATCTACGAAGGTCGTGGCATGAAAAAATAAGAAACTAAAATTAGAAACCGATGATAAATTAGACACTTCATCGCACCGTAGGCGATCGTTTTCTCGAACGAGGTTAAAACTGAACCCGTTCCGATTCGGAATCGATAGTCGCCTTGCTCTTGAATGCTAAGTTCGACTTTGTTTTCGCGCGTAAATAGGCCCGGTCCACATTCGAATCGTCTGCGCTCACGGATACACAGAGAAGTACCGGAACTCCGATCCTTGTTTATTATTATTTTTTTCTTCCCAGCGTGCCTCAGGGGCAGGTTGGATCAGAAAATTGGTTTCGATAACCCCGTTATTTCCGGTTTTGAGACTCCAGCTTTCGATGTGAAGGTTGTTTACCGGTTCATCAACTTAAAATGGCTTTAATTAATGTGGAGATGTCTAACATAGTTTAAATACAGTTCGTCTAGACCTAAGCGAACCTATTTTTGGGAGGACTCAACATGGTTTGTTGCGTAGGGCCAGACAGGGGTGCCCACAAGGGGGAATTATAACGCAAGTTGCGCCATCAAAATTGGGGGGGGGGGGGGTTTAAAATTGCTTTTTATTTATGCCTTTATTGATTTATTTTTAATTTAAATTAATATTTATTTTAATTTATTTATTTAGTTTGTGTGTGTGTCATTGGCGTAGCACAGGAATTTTCCAATAAAATAATAATAATAATTAAAAGTAATTAAATACATAAATAAATAAAAAATATTTAAAAGAATAAATAAATAAAAATATATTTAAAAGAAAAAAAAAGAAAAATTATTAAAAAAAATATATATAAAATAAAAAAGAGAGCTAAAATCAAAAAAAGAAGGGGGGGATGAGGAAAATTTTGGGGGGGGGGGATTTGCGCCATTGAACTTGGGGGGAGGATGGACACCCCTGGGGCCAGATTAAGGCATTCACATATGCTGTATGGACTCGGGGCACCAGAGGGGAGGGGGGGAAAGGCAAAGTTATCGCAAAAGTTTTTAAAAAATTGAGCAATTTCGAAACATAGCAAGATGTCAGTATTTAATCTAGAAAAAGACGTTCCCCTTAAAATTATAATTTTATTCGTGAATCTCAGCACCGCTTCCAGTCTAGCACCACATTTAAAAGTTATATAACAGGGACTTTTCACTCCAGGGCCCCCCGTACCTACCACTGAGTGCGGTTTAACAAGTCGGATTGAAATTGTCCACTTACATCCCTTTACTTCTTACTGCTTCATATATATCCTGTCACAAGAAATAATTTTTGGTCTGGCAGCGGTAGAATGCAAGTGTTAAATTTTACTTCTATGGGCAGGAAAAGGGCAGTAACTGCTAATTTTTAGTTTTTCTTTTTTTTCCTTTTGTCATCGGTTGTCACTTTAGTTTTATTGTACAAGGTTACTTATTTGGTTTTCTATGAAAGCAAAGCACGAAAAAAAAAAAAAAAAAACTCGTCCAACTCCATCCTTTTTTTATTGTTTGGGAGTATTAAATCCTCCGAAATTACGTTTCTTTAGATATCTCAAAAACCCATTCTGCTAAAACTGCGGTTTACCTGCCCAGTGCTGTCAGGGCCGGATTTGGAAGTATGGAGGCCCCGGGGCAACGAAGGAGAGCAGGCCCCTAATTCAGGGTTCAAAAAGATCATCATATTTTCGAAAATATCCAGTACTTTGATATCTATGTTTTTATCCGATATTTTCGATTTTTTGACCCGTGAAAGTTAGGATATTTTGTAAAAATTTTATTGTGGGGGCCCATTTGTTGTGGGTGCCCAGGATTAGTAGCCCCGCCTGCCCTTCCCTAAATCCGGTTCTGAGTGCAGTATATCAGACCGTAATTTTGGCTATCAGGAGAGTCTGGAATTGGGAAACATATTGATATTTGTTCATATTTGAAATTATTTTGCGCTTCTTTCTCTATTAAATGTATTGAACACAAACCCTTTGCCCCCCTCCTCCCCAGGAAAATTTTGAAATGACCGACCTGCAGTATATCCCAACATAGTATAAGCTAGAGGGGGAAGGAGAATCACCAAGCAAAGGTCATGCGCAATGAACCCAAAAGTCGTAATCCCTGTTGTCACCCCGACACTTTTTCTGCAATTTTCGTCATGTAAGTCTTCTCCTCTTAACTCTGTGGGTTCTATCTCAGGAAAACGAGAATATTGATCCCATTCAGGTAAAAATAAAAAACGTTTTCTTTGAACAAAAAAAACAAAACAAAAAAACATTAAATCTTCATTAGAATGATTCATTCGAGAAATGTTCTAGCGGTTCTAAATGACTCAATGAAAGTGCAGTCTATCCATAAAGTAACTATAAAAATAATGACACAAATGAAGAAACTACGAATAAAAATAAAATCATAAAACATAAGTGAAAAAAAAATCCCTTCGTAGAAATAGAAGCAAAAAAACTGTATCCGCTCGAATACGTTTTAATAAAATATTCCCCGCGCTTCCAGTTTCCATGGTTACAAGTAATTGCTGCAAAATTCACACCATTACTTAACGTTTCATAAAAAGTGCGCCCGCAATTGAGAACAGCAGTAAACCAAACAGAGAAAAAGAAAAATGACAAATAATCTCGGGTTTTCAATTCATCGGAAACACAGGCCGCATATAAAAAATGAATTTCATAATGATACTCTGAGGGCGAAAAAAGCGAATCGTTGCTGGAAAAATGAAGAAAAATTGCCAATAAATAATCCATTAGCGTAGTTTTGGCGACATAATTCGCGATGGATGGGTGACTCGGAGCGGAAACAAAAGTTATTAAATGCTTCACTGTGACTTCGACTGATTAGTCCGAGGAAAAGCGTCGATTGTTCATAAGAGGAAAATATCTCGTTAATTTGCTGTTTCGCAGTTTGCAACAAATTAATACAATTTAAGTAATCAGCTGAAAAAAAAGAAAAAAAATGACAGTAAAATCGAGAGACTCTCAGAAAGTTCAAAACATAACAGCAGTTAAAATGTTACACCATATTTATTAATTTTATTTAGTGAAAAAAAAGTAAGAAACTCCACACGATAGAAAAATTTAGTTACAGTGGTAATGCTAAAATAAGAGGACAAAAAACTAGTCGAAGCATTAAATAAAAAATTTAAACGTGAAGACTTTTAGCTATAAAAAAAGACCAAGCTCTACGCCTATATCCGGTAAAGTCTTTATGAAATTTATAAAAAGAGAAACTTTTGATTCAATTTAATTTAGCAAAACGGAGCAAAAAACTGCTAATTTCTCAGCGCTTTAATTGACAAAGAAATTCGAGTACATCAAATCGTTTGGTTGCAATCAGTAATGGCAATTATTAGTTTGTAAAAAAAAAGGACAAAAACTCTATGATATTCAGAGAGACTGCATCAATAAGAAGCTCAGAGAATTGTAAAAATTAGTTTGGAATGGAAAAAATAAATTTGGATTAAATATGCTAAAAAATTTAACATTATTACGCTAATAAGAATTCGAAATAATGCTTTAGCATTCACAGTTGATGCACACAAGTGAAAATGAAAGACTTTAAGCGTTTGTTCATTGTAATTAAACACTTGATTATTACAAAAAGTAACTAAAATAATGTTTGCAAAATGTATACCTTTCAATAAAAATGAATTAAAAATTCATTTTTGTGCCAAAAAGTGTCTCTTAAAAAGTGTGAAAAACCTTAGGTGCTCCACGTTCTAAAGCTCGACCTAAATTTGCCAAACCACAAAAGTCTTGTGGTAAATGAAATCGTTTGCATCCTCTCTCGCTTGCACTTTCTAAATCATTAAGCATTCACAATTCTCTCTACCACAGCAATTATCCAAGATTTTTTCCTTGACTAATTTTACACTTATTCTCACACTTTCTGTTGAAGAAAAAATGTGTGTACCTTGATCTGAATCCTTATAGCCCAAGGCATTCATCTCCGAGTGAATGGCAAAGTACCTGATTGGCTTATCCCCTAGAGCCTTTAGTTTAGTGGGCATTTATTTGATCGATGTGTTTGGAAGCACAGGAATCCATAATTTGTCGTTATCGACCATAGACTAATAATAAGAGTAGACCGAGCTTTCCCAGACTTGCTGATGAAAAAATGGGTTCATGGATACATCATGTGACTGGTGGGATGCTTGGCGAAAACTTTGGCAGCATGGTTGCTAGATGGCAGCATTATCTATAGTTTGGCACTCGACATGTACTTTAAGACGTAATGTGTTTTCATTATAATTTTTTTAAAGGTGCAGAGATGCTGTTTTTCTTTTAGTTATGCATTATTTTGACATTAGTAGTTTGTTTTTGATCACAGTTTTCAGTAACTTTTATTTCATTCGGAACTGCTACGTCAGCGTTGGCGTGAACGTAATGGCGTAAACGTTTTGCGTTAACGCAAAAATGTACTCATCGGTATCTTAAATTTAAATTGTAGGTAAAAATCTTACCGTTTGCCGATTCTTTTTGGGTGCTTGCATCTTTAATTGCTTAGAGAGTTATCGAAATTGACTAAAGAAAATGCTCAATACTATCTAAACGAAAAACTCACTATATTAACAAAATATTTACAACTTAGAATAACAAATTTACAAATTGGACTCCATAAAAGATCATTATTCCGTGTTTCATCAATTCTATTTATTTTATTTCTCGCGGGCGTTGATCGTCTTCTACGATCAATGCCCGCTGTTGCTAGGATATCCACCAGTCACATGGTTTGGTTTATGAGCAGCAAAGGGGTTGCCATAGCTCGGTCTATTCTTATTATTAGTCTATGTTATGACAGAATAAGAATGCGATTCTATAAGGCTGTAATCAATCACTGTATTCCAATGAGTATCAATTTTACATTTGTTCTGCATTGGTAGTTAGACTTTGATGGTGAAAATGAGAAACAAGGACATGATTTCAGACAGGAAAATCTAACCGCAAACATAAGGTAAACCACTTGCCCACAACTTCTGCATGCGCACAGTTGGAACTGACCATAAATGATGTCACATTTATTTTCAACATTTTTGACGCCCCCGCTCTCCTTTTCGTCACAAAATGTCACACTTACTCCCCTTTTCCTCTTAGCCGCGTGTTTCACTATTTTTCATACACAATTATAAAAAAATACATGATGTCACACTGTCGGTCCACAATCTGTCACAATTTCACGAATCCTTTCTCCCCTCAAAGTATGACAAGCATGACACTTTTAGACAGACACTAGTTTCTGTCAGTTCGTGTCAGACACTAGTTTCAGAAAGGGCGTCCCTTTCTGAAACTAGTGTCTTTCCTCAATGACACTCATATGTTTCATTACGAATAGTTCTATATTTCACTCTTTCTCACATGAGTCAAGGACTGATCCCGCTTACGGTAATGAAGGAGATGTTATCGGAAAGGGGGGGGGGGGGGGTTCAAAGTACAATGTTCCGTGACAAAAAAGAGGAGTAGGGCGAATTTTTCAAAATATGTCCCCAAATGATGTTTTAGGCTATATTTGGTAGCTTAGAAGAGGGTGTCATGACCCCCCCTTCCTCCAGATCCGCGCTTGACGTAAGTTTGCGGGAGTCTTTTACAGCTCCCACCTAAGCTGCTCAGTCGCCTCCTAAAGAACAACCTTACAGGCAATGAATGCAACAAACCTATCAAAGCATAAAAAAAAGATGTGGGACGGGGGGGGGGGTGTATATATGCTTCTTATACACACCCACAGTTTACAGTGGACCTTTGCCAAACTTGGCAAAGATCCTTTGATGCTCAGTAATTGACATAAATCAGGGGAGCGAGGACTGTCAGAAAATCCCTGAAATAGAATTTTTACGTCTATTAATAACAATGACTGAATTTTTGGAATTTAAAAGAAATCCAAAGTTATTTAAACTTTGAGTCATAAAAATGGTCTTTTCTACACGTTGACGAGAAATTTTACTTTTTTCTTCCCTTTTAGTCACGCCTGGTGTTCGATTATACGTCGCTTGACATAACTTTTATTCTCAAGGTAGACCGTGCACCGCCGGGGAACGTAGCTAGTAACTAACATTGCTTTATTGTATTCATCGAGGGTCGAACATTCTGGATGACTCATGAGACGAACTGTTTGGGAGTAAATTCAAATGTAGTATTTTGGGAAATTGTCGCTACTTTAAGCACTGACTATAACTCCGTAACAACGAGTAAACGAGCTGATGTGTGCATCACATGATTTCCTTTTACACCAATTTAATGTTATTTCCCCATTATTGGCCATTTTAATGTGATTCAATAGTTTACTCTCTAAATATCACCAACAGTGGCCAAATGGAAACCAGATTTTTAAAAAAAAAGGTTAAAAAAAATCACCAAATTTGTCGCCAAGTTGGCGACAAAACTTGGCGACCAAAAGACTGGCGATATATTGCCAAGTGTCCGCCAAATTATAACACCACTTGAGTTTTCATCGAAATTCATCGATTTCCCCCCAAAACGGGGCAAAAGACCCCCTTTAGAGCATCCGAATGCAACTAAAAAGGAAGGTGCACAACTAAATCCCACTAGGAGTCTACGTACCAAATTTCAACTTTCTAGGACATTCCGTTCTTGAGTTATGCGACACACATATAGACATCACGAGAAAACTCGTTGTAATTAACTCGGGGATCGTCAAAATGGATATTTCGGGTGCCTGCACGTTACTAGGCACATGTCCACGTGTGGTCGGGTTGAAGAAAAAAACTCAACTTTCATTTGGGGGTGAGCAAAATGGAAATTAAGGCCGATGTTTGGGTGAAAATTTTTTTTGCGAATACAATACTTCCTTTTTTGTTAAAGGAAGTAAAAAATGGAGTAAGAAGAAAAAACTTTTATTTTTCCAACAGCTATTTTTACTTTCTTTTACAAACGAGCTGATGTGTGCATCACATGACTTCCTTTTACTCCAATTTAATGTTATTTCCTCATTACTGGCAATTTTAATGTGATTCAATAGTTTACTCTCGAAGTATCACCAACAGTGGCTAAATTAAAATCAAATTTAAAAAAAAGTCGCCAACTTTGTCGCCAAGTTGGCGACAAAACCTGGCGAAAAAAACATTACCAATATATTGTCAAGTGTCCGCTAAATTATAACACCACTCAAGTTTACATCGAAATTAACAATGATTTCCCCAACAAAAAGGGGCAAAAGTCCTCTTTAGAAACACCCCAATGCAACCAAAAGCAAAGGTGCACAACTAGATCTCACTAGGAATCTACGTACCAAATTTCAACTTTCTAGGACATACCGTTCTTGAGTTATGCGAGATACGTACACACATACGCACATACAAACGTACATACGGACGTCACGAGAAAATTCGTTGTAATTAACTCGGGGGTCGTCAAAATGGATATTTCGGGTGTCTGTACGTTCCTAGGCATATATCCACGTGTGGTCGGGTCGAAAAAAAAACTCAACATTCATTCAGGGGTGAGAAAAATGGAAATTAAGGTCGATTTTTGTGTGAAATTTTTTTCGCAAATACAATACTTCCTTTTTTTGTAAAAGGAAGTAAAAATAAGCGTCATTTGCTTGTACTCGTCTTGAAAGTAGATACAGTAAAACCTGTAAAGTTGACCACCTGTCTAAGTTGACCTCTTTTGTCAGGAACGGAATTAGTCCTATCTTACATAATGAGTGAAAACCTCTGAAACTTGACCACCTCTCTATCTTGACCACCTGTCTATCTTGACCACTAATATACACCAGCTTTGGTTTGGAGTATTGTATAAAACCCTTTGTAAGTTGACCACTTGGCAAAAGAATTAGATTGTACTAAAAGTTGAATTAGTTATGCCTCAAATAAGCAACTAGACATTTAAGAAATTTTTTTTGAATATTTATGTTTCTATCGAAAAACATTGGGCTAATATTAAGTCCCAGAAAATGTGCATAACTTTAATAAGGAGTTATTATGTTGATAAGTAGATTACCATGGACACAAATGTACAAGAAAAAATCAAATGAAGAATTTGAGTCACTTTTAACTTGTTATGAATTTTTAGGAATTGTTAATTTCAATTAAGCAGTTTTTCATAAGCAATGAGACATTTTTTTTAATCCTATTTTGATCAATTTTAAATTTGTATGATACTTTACACGTCATTCTAGTAAATAGTCTCTAAAAATATTTTAACATGTTCTCTTATTGTTTTAAAGTAATGTTAAACAATGAAAGTGAGTTTAAAGTATTCCAACTCTTTAAAAAATGAATGCATGCGACAAGAAATGACAAAAAAAAAATGTTTTCATTACTACCCTCTATAAGTTGACTACCTGTCTAAGTTGACCACCAAAGTACTGCACCGCAAGTGGTCAACTTACACAGGTTTCACTGTAGTTAGTAAAATTGGTGCAAGTTGAAAAGTGGATTCATGTCAGTCAACTAAGGAACAGAAATGTAATACCTAGGTAGAGGTACAACCTTAATCAAAAACTTAATTTCTTATTATTGAGGAAAAAGCCAAATAGCACTGGTTTTACATGATGCTCGCCTATTGCGATCGTCACATTCTTTGCTGCCGTCTTTTATACTGTAGATGGGGTGGACTTACACGAACTGCAATCTACACGAACAGCGACAGCTTAGCTTCTTTAGTTTACGTCATAGCAATTCAACAAATCATGACGCTCTGAGCAAAAGTAAGTTGTAATGACGCAATGAATGATGCCCAATCAGTAAGACATTAGTAGCAAGACGGCGTGTTCATGCAATTATGTGTAACCAATCACTTGAGCAGAAATTTGTTCTGTGTCGAAATTGACGCTGAACCAGCATCATGATTAACGACTGCGAAAACATAGATGAGTGGTTTCGAAAGGTTCGCGATAAACAAGCGAATAATTATAAATAAGCGAGTGATGCATAAAAATCCGAAATAGTCGGACCTCCATATATCAAAGTAGCAAATTTCCGGAAATAAAATCGATATAAAGAAGTTTCGATATATAGAAACGATCTTATTTTAACGTAAAAATCTCCTAAAACACTAAAATTAAAGCTAATTTTCGTGTATAAAGCCCAATTTCTAATTTATATGAGTATCGGATTAAATGAAAGTTGAAAAATAAAAAATTAACAGAAATTACATTTTTTGCGCCGTCATACATCTTCATTCTTCGGCAATTAACTTGATCCGCAACATTAGGGGGGTTTCGTTTTGACAGTGTAATCGAGAGAAAAGTAAAAAATCAATCTACTTAACCTAAATGATTTTTTCTGAAGCAAAAAAGACAAGTAAAAGATAATCAATCAACAAAAGGGATAACTTGAAACTGATTTTACAGTGTTCCTGGTTACAACTTAGATTTGAAATAAACTTGAGGGAAGTTAAGAACTCCAAAACGGAAAAACGACCTATCTACACAGCCCTCAACCCCAGATTCCTTATGAGTTTCGTAGCAACCATTAGTGAACATAATTTTCTCCCCTAATTCTCATTTTTCCATGAGACAAACAGTCTGAAGTGGAAAAAAAATCTACGAATGTCTCGAAATTTGTTTTTCGATATATAGAGATTTTTTCGATATATAGAAACAATTTTTCTATGTAATGAACATAGAAATTTGCTGGGATTTCGATATATAGAAAATTTCGATATGTGGAAGTTCGATATATGGAGGCTCGACTGTAATTGATATAAGGCGACTGAAAACTAGTTATCTCTTAGGTTTAACAAATAACTTTTAAACCGAGGAGATAACAAACAAACTACGACGTTTATTGTTAAACGTCCTGGTTATTAAAGCAGTACGTTTAACAAACCGCTGGTTTTCGGATTCCTGGATTTAGGTTATTATAGGCCATCATTTTTGCTACTGTATGTCCCCTTAACTCTGGGCCCGGTTGCTTGCCTCAAATACCCAGGTATAATTTAGGCAGACTTACAAGCCTGTGTAACTGCACTGGAATAATTAGAAAAAACGTCGTTCCTATAAATCGTTCCTATAAACCGAAAAAAAAAATAATTTGAATTTTGACATCTTGAATTCAAATTATGTTTTTCGCAATCACGAGTGTGTGTATGTAGGCGTGTGTGTTTGTGTGTACGGGTTATATGTATGTGTGTGTATGAATGTGTGTGGGGGGTATGTGTATGTGTGTGTAGGCATATGTGTTTGTGTCTGTGTGCATGCATGAATGTGTGGGTAGTTGTGTATGTGTGTGTGTATGTGTGGGTGTCTGTATGAATGCGTGTGTGTAAGTGTGTGTTTGTGTGTTTATGTGTGTATGTGTTTGTGTGTGTATGTGTGCATGTGTTTATGTGTGTATGTGTCTGTGTGTGTGCGCGTGTATGTGTGTGTTTGTGTGTGTGTAGTTGTGTATGTATGCGCGTGTGTGTAGGACATGGATGCAACCTGGAGACGGCTTTCGCTAGAGGAGCAGCATCGTGAGGAGCCAGCCGGTCCACGGTGATGGTGCGGAGGTTGGCGGTGGGAAAAATCAGCGTAACGCCAAAAACAGTCAAATGAGAACAATAAGCAATCGTGATTGCTCAAAAAATAGGTAATAAGTTTCAATTGAAGGGAAAATGAGGTTCACCTTCATCAACCAACTAAACGTATCCAGACCACAGTTACAAATAAAAAGAAACTGAAGTCCAGTTCTACCATTATTTCCCACTGAAAGTTATTTGCATTTCTATTTCGGAAACCCAACTTCGATATTCAAAATTTCAACTTCTCGAAAACCAATGCACAATCGAAACGCCATCAGGGAAAACAAACGATTCCAATTAAAGGGCATATCGCCGTCATCGATTGATCCCTTTCTCCGATTCGATTGTTGAGCACCAACATTTTTTCCCGACTCTCTGAAGAAGAAGATGCAAATCCAATTTCCGGGCATCTCTGACATCAGAACAGATTTTCCGCTTATTGTTCGGCAGCAAAACCAACAATGGAAGACAGGTGTATTTAATACTCGTTATTTGTATCAGTCGCTTCCCCATTATGCCTTCTTTCCACCTCGCGCTCTGATTGGTTGCTGGACATCAGAAATGAATGTATAAGCGCCATTTTCTGATATGCGATTCCATTCGAATGGAGCCAAGTTATAAATTATGTAACGATTTTTAAGTAAGGACGGTTTCCGGGTTTTTTAAAACATTTATCTTTTGGAAGGAATATTTATCTTTAATGATAAATTTTTGAGATAAGTGCTTTAAAAGAATATTTTCCTTGATAACTTGATTTGCGTTTGATTATTGCATTACAATATTGGGAAAACTTTTTCTTCTTTTTTTTTTAAATCTATGTGCCATCCCTTTGTACATATTCAACATTGTTAAATTTAACAGATTATGGGATGTCGTATGTGAACATTTATAAGCAACCCACATGAGTAAACATTCAATTTTGGTATATGCAGAATATTTGTTTTTCCCCAATAAGAAAATATGTATTAATTTTTTACATAAATGTGATGAGAAAACTAAATAAATAAAATAAAAAATAAAAAACACAACAAAAGAATTAAAAATTGAAAACTCCTTTTCTTTCTCTTTTTAATGCTTGTAAAATTCTTAATGCCTCAAAAAAAAAAAAAAAAAAAAAAAAAAAAAAAAAAAGCAGTTAATAGAGTTGAAATTAAAAAAAATAATAATAGAATGTTCCTGGTCAATTAAAAAAGAAATAAGTTCTTTATTTTGTTTGATTTTTTATTTTTTTGCTGCAGGAAACGAAAAAGAGCTTTTTAAGTCTTGAATCTAGTTACCTGAAGAAAGAAGACAATAATAAAATAAATAAATAAATAAAATAAGAAATATTAAAAAAAATCTCCTTTTCTATCTTTTTACTGCTTGTAAAATTCTTAAGGCCTAAAAAAAAAAAAAAAAAAAAAAAAAAAAAAAAAAAAAAAAAAAGAAGATACAGTTAATAGTGTTAAAGTTAAAAATAAAAATTTTTAAAAACAGAATGGTCCATTAAAAAAAAGAAATAACTTCTTTATTTTAATTAATTTCTTTATTTATTTTATTTATTATTATTATTTTTTTGAGCAATCACAATTGTTTATTGCTTTCATTTGACTGTTTTTAATGTCCTATCATTTTTCCCACCGCCACTCTCCACAGAATCACCGTCGACCGGGTCCTCACGATGCTGCACCTCTAGCGAAAACCGTCTCCAGGTTGCGTCAATATCCTACACTTACACGCGTACATACACGCACCTACACACATACATATATACACACATACACAAACACATACACACACAAACACACGCACACTCACATACACACAACTACCCACACACTCATGCCTGCACACAGACACAAACACATATGCCTACATACACATACCCCCACACACACATACACACCACTACCCACACACTCATGCCTGCACACAGACACAAACACACACGCCTACACACACACACATACCCTCCACACACAAACACACACGCTTACATATACACACACACTCGTGATTGCGAAAAACATAATTTGAATTCAAAATGACGAAATTCAAATTTTTTTTTTTTTTGCTGCAATAAACGAAAAATAGCTTAAGTCTTAAGTCCAATTAGCTGAAGAACGAAGATGGAATGAGGAAGTGTGAAAACAATGTTGTATACTGCAGAGAATTTTCAGTTGCTCATTTTGAAGCCATTTTAAAACTACTGAGAAGAAAGTTGTGGCAAGTGACAAGTGAAAAAAGTCATAATGTAGTGGAAGTAATCCTTGCAGCAAATCTTTTGCAGCACACCTTTGCGTTGAGTTAACTCAGAAACTTCTCTTTGAAAACCAGATATTGAATCACTTACGCGTTAGATAATAAATAACTCCCTCTAGCCTGTTAAATTTCCCGTAGAAGACATTTTTGCATATGTGATTATCTGTACATCAGTATTAGTACCTACTAGTGGTACTCGCACGGCTTTGCCCGTAATAGAAAAATTAAAAGGTCTTTTGGTTCGCCTGTATATTTACAAATAATGTGTGGTGAATTTTCTCGCCAGTTGGCTTGTACCCATGTTACGGTTCCACGTTATGATAATTTCGTATCTCACCAATTGGCTTGTACCCATGTTACGGTTCCACGTTATGATAATTTCGTATCTCACCAATTGGCTTGTGCCCATGTTACGGTTCCACGTTATGATAATTTGGTAATTTAATTGTATCTGTGAATTAAGTTGAATAAAGGTTCTTAACTAAAAATCTGCGATGCAACTCTGACTATGCAAAATGCAATGCTTCTAATATTTAAGAAAGGAAAAAAAGAAAGAAAAAAAAATTACAACGTAAATTTCTTTTCGGGTATAGGGGACATACACTACATGAAAAGAAGTATTGGGACACTTTCAAAAATTCACATTTTTACAGATTTCCCGAGAAATAAAAGACAATTTGCTTTTTTTTTCCCATAAAAGGTATACTCCAGCTGCCATTTTCCAACAAGAATTAAGTCTACAATTCATTTAGGGGACGAGCAATAAATTGAGGAAACAAAAACCAAAAAAAAAAAAAAAAGGTTTTTGATCATTTTTCATTGCAAATACCTGGGAATAAGCTATGAATTTTAGAAATAAGTCAAAAAACTATCAAGAGTTTATTTTCATATTTTTTGAAAGTATCTCTTATACTCATGGAGATATCAGCATTTCTTTCAAAAATGCTAAGTTTATTTTGAAGCTTTTTGGCTCATATCACGCAGAGTTTTCTATCAAGAATATTTGACAGCATATTAGAGAAACATAATAATAAAATTTGAAGTTAAAATATTGAAAATTTAGTGAAATATGAACGTTTAAAGCAATTAGTTTTTCACTGCGCATGCGCGATAGATAGCAATTTATATTTTTCATAATTCAAAACTCAGATATATCCTACAACTCATAAAAAAATTCCATTTCAATATCTCTAAAACGTAAAAAGTTAGCGATCTAATGAGCCGAATTTAATAATTCTAGGCTAGACGACGTTAGGGATCGTTCGCAAATAATCCGTTCTTATCATGAATTAGTCTGCAACGATAACAGAAAAGTGTTGCCAATTTGCGAACGGCCCCTTACCATTCGTCGCTTATCCAAGAATTATAGAAATTCAGCTTAGTAAATCGCTGATAACTTTTAAAATTTTAAAGATATTGAAGTGGAATTTTGTTGTAAGATGTAGGATATATATGAGCTTTCGATTATGAAAGTTATAAATTGCTATGTTTCGCGCATGCGCAATGAAAAATTAATTGCTTTAAACGTTCATATTTCATTAAATTTTGAATATTTTTACTTCAAATTTCGTTATTATGTTTCTCTAATTTGCTGTCAAATGTTCTGAAAGTTTAGTAACGTTTGATGGAACACTCTGCGTCATATGAGCCGAAAACCTTCAAAAAAATTTTACATTTTTGAAAGAAATGCCTATATATCCGTGGGTATAAGAGATACTTTCACGAAAACATAAAAATAAATTCTTGATGGTTTTTTAACTTATTACTGAAATTTACAGCATATTCCCAGCTATTTACAATGAAAAATAATCAAAAACGGTTTTTTGTTTCTTCAATTTGTTGCTGCTCCTCTAAATAAATAGTAGACTTAATTCTGATTGGAAAATGACTACCGGAGTATACCTTTTATGTGAAAAAATTTACAGACCAATTGGTTTTTACTTATCGAGAAATTCGTAAAAATGTGAATAATTGAAAGTGTCCCAATACTTTTTGTCATAAAGTTTAGGAGTGAGTAATATGCTCTGGTTTTGTGCCGAAAAATCAGAGAAAATTTGTAAAACAATCTCCTATGATAAAAAAGATCGGTTTTGATGATTTAAAAATTATTTTAGGGAGGAATGTCCCCCTGAGTTCCCAAACTAGCTCTAGATGTTCACGACTTTGAATTTTGCACCTTTCTAACCCCCCCCCCCCCCAGACGAGTGTTAACGCTCCATTCCCCTCAAAATAAAAAAATGGCTCTGAAATTGTCGAAAACGGGGGAAAAAAATGGAAGAAGCTCTTTTAAAATAGTGGAATGTATAGGGGAAACTGTGAGGGGAGGGGGCTTATTTTACATAAGAATCAGAAAGAATTATTTCAGAAGCATTTAAGGTTTTCTTTTTTTTGCCGCACAGTATTATTTACCGCATTAACATTTTGGCTAACAATCGACTGCGTATGTACACATATTTTTTTATAAATATAACAAATATATGTTCATAACGTTTTAAAATAGTTCATGTAAATCCGTCGAAATTCGAAACTGTTCACTTATCCAATAAAAACCGAAAAAAATATATTGTTTTGTTATTTAAACACATTGTTGCTTTAAACGTTTGTTAGTATTGTTGGTAGAAACATTGAAAGGGCACTGTTGGAAAGACAACCTATTGTTATATACTTTCAACAATGTGGCACTCGATCATTTACAATCAAACTTCTGAAAGTGTAGGAGTTAAAAAGTTATCACTGCGAGGGAAGAAGTTAAAATCAGAGGAAACTATCAAAATGGGTGAGTTGGAGAACCAGTGTGATTCATATGACGAAGATGATGGATGGGTAACTACAGAAGACGAAGCTTCCGATTTTTCAGACGAGGACAGAGAAATACTCCAAGAGATCATGGCGCTCAAAAAAGAAAGAAGTCGCCGCCTTGAAGAAAATAAAGAACACTGGTTTAAAGAATGGAAACAGTTACCCACCACCTCAAAATATAAACCCAAGGTAGAAACTTTTCCAGGACGAAAGCAATCAAGTACAACTCCAAAATATAAACCCAAACTTAAAACCATTCAAGAAGACAACGAAGAAGATGATTTGTCGAACGATCGCACAATTGATTTAAAACCTCGGAACGAAGATTGTTCATCCCGAAAACGAAAACTTGAAAACGAAGCCGATGAATACTTCGACGAACCAGATTGGGCTCATGAAATTTGGTTCCCAATGACTGATAACAAAGCAACTCCTGATGTAAAAAACAAAAAGAATGAAGATTTTTTCAATTCAATGCCTCCTACGTATTTGTCGAAAATGGGAAATATGTTTATGGAAGAATATACAAACAAAATGTTTCAAAACGACGTACAAGAACCTGACACATCCACATATTCATCCAACGAAAATGTTACATTTAACATAAAATACGCTGACCACATTTTTGAACCTGAGATCGCTTCAGAAATACAATCGCACGAATCACTAGAATCTCTTAGTCAAGAAAAAGGGTCGAAAAAACCTAAATGCACTAAAATCAAGAGAATTTTGTGTGCTGTGGCAAAAATATTAAAATGTACATGCTGTATTAAGAGTTCTGAAGAGCATTAAATCTGATGTTTTGATTGAAAAAATTATTTAGAACAAAAGTTCATCTTTTACATGTATAGTAGACTTATTTCCGAAGAGCAGTTTAATTTGAACGTGAAAATGTATAGTTTGCTTTTTTACGTGCATAGCTGATTGTTTTCGAAGAACAGTTCGATTTGAACGTGAGCATGTACAAGGTGCTTTTCACGTGCACAGCTGATTGATTTCGAAGAACAGTTCGATTTGAACGTGAGCATGTACAAGGTGCTTTTCACGTGCACAGCTGATTGATTTCGAAGAACAGTTCGATTTGAACGTGAGCATGTACAGATTGCTTTTCACGTGCATAGCTGACTGATTTCGAAGAACAGTTCGATTTGAACGTGAGCATGTTCAGATTGCTTTTCACGTGCACAGCTGACTGATTTCGAAGAACAGTTCGATTTGAACGTGAGCATGTACAGATTGCTCTTCACGTGCACAGCTGACTGATTTCGAAGAACAGTTCGATTTGAAAGTGAGTATGTACAAGGTCCTTTTCACGTGCATAGCTGACTGATTTCGAAGAACAGATTTGAACGTGAGCATGTACAGATTGCTTTTCACGTGTACAGCTGACTAATTTCGAAGAACAGTTCGATTTGAACGTGAGCATGTACAAGGTGCTTTTCACGTGCACAGCTGATTGATTTCGAAGAACAGTTCGATTTGAACGTGAGCATGTACAAGGTGCTTTTCACGTGCACAGCTGATTGATTTCGAAGAACAGTTCGATTTGAACGTGAGCATGTACAGATTGCTTTTCACGTGCATAGCTGACTGATTTCGAAGAACAGTTCGATTTGAACGTGAGCATGTTCAGATTGCTTTTCACATGCACAGCTGACTGATTTCGAAGAACAGTTCGATTTGAACGTGAGCATGTACAGATTGCTCTTCACGTGCACAGCTGACTGATTTCGAAGAACAGTTCGATTTGAAAGTGAGTATGTACAAGGTCCTTTTCACGTGCATAGCTGACTGATTTCGAAGAACAGATTTGAACGTGAGCATGTACAGATTGCTTTTCACGTGTACAGCTGACTAATTTCGAAGAACAGTTCGATTTGAACGTGAGCATGTTCAGATTGCTTTTCACGTGCACAGCTGACTGATTTCGAAGAAGAGTTCGATTTGAACGTGAGCATGTACAGATTGCTCTTCACGTGCACAGCTGACTGATTTCGAAGAACAGTTCGATTTGAACGTGAGCATGTACAGATTGCTCTTCACGTGCATAGCTGACTGATTTCGAAGAACAGTTCGATTTGAACGTGAGCATGTACAAGGTGCTTTTCACGTGCATAGCTGAATGATTTCGAAGAACAGTTCGATTTGAACGTGAGCATGTAGTTTTCTTTTTGCGTGCATAACTGACGGATTTCAAAGAACAATTCGATTTGAACATGAACTTGTACACTTTCTTTTCTACGTGCATGGTTGGTTGATTACGATGAACAGTTTTATTTTAACGTGTACATGTACAGTTTGATATTTACGTGTATGATTTACTGATTTTGAAGAAAAAAAATCTAAGTGCATATATACTTCACGGTTGATAGAATTTTTCGTGTGTTTGTTTCGAACTCAATTATTGTGGTATAAAAACTAAATTTTACCCTTTAACTGATTGGAAAATAAAGTTTACTATTTCATTTTTTGTGTCTTATTTACTGTTACTTATTCCGTACGGTTATAAGTAATTGTTTTCAACTAATAGCTTTTCTTGATTTGTCAATGGATTTTCTTAGAACCTAGGCCCGTTACTTCAAAGTTTTAAAGGGAGGGGGCAAGGGGTGTATATATATATATATACTTGATGCATTTTATAGGAAAAAGGCACCAAAATACATGCACAAAATGCATAATTACATGCCGTTTAAAAGTGCAGGGGTCAATTTACTCTTCCACCCCCTTTTGATGACGGCCAGTTAGAACCAGTTTATGGGTCATTCTCCAGAAAACATAACTTTTGAACGCAAATATTTTTCAATTCCGAAACTTTTTGTTTTCCTTTTTTTCATCCTTATATGAAAGTGTTACCAACTAGAAGTAACCATAAACAATGGCCCAGATAAGTTCCAATTATTTTACTCATAAATAAAAAAAATAAAAAATGCCTTGTTCACGGAAATGAAAAAAAAATATTAATTTGAATTTTGACATTTTGAATTCAAATTATGTTTTTCGCAATCACGAGTGTGTGTGTGTGTGTGTATGTAGGTGTGTGTGAGGGTATGTGTGTTTGTGTGTAAGGGGGTATGTGTATATGTGTAGGCATGTGTGTTTGTGTCTGCGTGCAGGTATGTGTATGTGTGTAGGCATGTGTGTTTGTGTCTGCGTGCAGGTATGTGTATGTGTGTAGGCATGTGTGTTTGTGTCTGCGTGCAGGTATGAGTGTGTGGGTAGTTGTGTGTCTGAGTGTTTGTATGGGGGTAGGGAATGTGTACGTGTGTGTATGCATATGTGTTTGTGCCTGTGTGCAGGCATGAGTGTGTGTGTAGATGTGTATATATGTGTAGGTGTCTGTATGTATGCGTGTGTGTGTTTGTGTATGTGTGTGTGGGTATGTGTGAATGTGTTTGTGTGGGCATGTGTGAATGTGTTTGTGTGGGCATGTGTGAATGTGTTTGTGTGTGTGAACGTGCGTGTATGTATGCGCGTGTGTGTAGGACATGGATGCAACCTGGAGACTGCTTTTGCTATAGGAGCAGCATCGTGAGGAGCCGGTCGACGGTGGCGCTGCAGAGGGTGCTGGTGGGAAAATAAAATGATAGCACATCAAAACAGTCAAATAAAAGCAATAAGCAATCGTGATTGCTCAAAAAAAAAAAAAGAGAAAAAAAAGAATTATTTACTTAATTTTAAAAATTGAGGCCAATTTAAGGTTAATGTAGCAATTTTGTTAATTGTTCAAACAATGAGCTATTTTAATGATTAGTGGGAATTTAATATTAAGCTCTCTTACATTAAAGTACGGCTTAATTAGTAGTTATTGCTTTAGTTCAAATGTGTATTAAAAATAGTATTTAGTAAATTTGAAAATATACTGGCAGTTTATAACTGTGGTAGAATGCCTAAGATTGATGTATTTAACCTCCATTATTTATTTTCATCTCACAAATAATGACACTGATATGGTCTGTCACGGAGGTGAGAAATTTTCCATTAATATAGGCCTAATGGATACATTTTTCAGGGAAATATGTTTTTTCTTCGCCGATACAATCTGCACATGTCGAGCATATGAAAACATGTTGACTTCTTTTTTTACATTAATTTACATCCCTGAACGGAGGTGAGAAGTCAGAATAACCACACTAAGTTTTACAGCAAAATCTCCTTGTTTTTCGTCAAAAATCTCACAACTTCAACTAAGGCTGAAAATACACAAGGGGGTCCCCTTGTATCATAGAAAATAAAATTTGATGTCGTTACTGCAACGTGTTAATGAGGAATGGCATTTTTAAGTTTGGTTAACGGAGATGAGCATTTGTATGACATGACTACTCATCCTAAAAAAACGAACTAAAATACAATATTAAAAAATAAAATATACTTAAACAATTAGTATTTGAGACACTTGTGAAAGGAATAATAAATAAACAAATATGTAGTTTTAATGAAACAAGTTATTAAGCAACATAATCTGAAGACTTATTACAACTTATCTGAAGAAAGATATCTTTGCAATGGAGAGGGTTCAAAGAAGGGTTACTAAATTAGTAAGTGGACTCTCAGATTTAGATTATGATACCAGACTTAATAGGCTTAACATGTATAGCCTGGAGCAAAGGAGAGTCAGAGGGGACATGATTCAGTTATTTAAATTTATCAAAATGAAAGATGTAAATGGATTAAATTTTTGCGGGGAAAGCAGGACGAGGGGTCATTGTTTTAAGCTATTTAAATGTCAGGCTAACTTGGAAATTAGGAAAAACTACTACTTTAGTAGGGTCGTGGGCACTTTGAATAGCTTACCGGAAGAGGCGGTAAAGAGCAAGGAGGGTGGATAGCTTTAAGAGGGCCATTGATCTTCATTGGGGACTAATTAATTGATTAGGACCAGCCTAGCTGGACCCAGAGCCTGTTGCTGGTCGTCACATTTGTATTTGTATAAACAGTCACACCAAGTGTGTGACATGCCACGGAGGTGAGAATTCACATGTTGTGTACCAAAAATATGCTAAAATAAAAATTATTATTAAAAAATTGTTGGCGGGTTTAAATAGATATATTATTGATGAAATTGAAAAGCATTGTTAAATGAATTGTTCCTTAAAGTTTTTCTGTAAAAGGCGTGTGACAGAAAGTTACACTTTTTGAAGAATGACACCTATATGTAATACTAGTGGTACCCGCACGGCTTTGCCCGTAGTAGAAAATGAAAAGGTCATTTAGTTCGCCTGTATATTTGCAAATAATGGATGATGAATTTCTCGCCAATTTGCTATATTCATTTGCTTGCCCATGTTTCGGTTCCACGTTACAATAATTCCCTAATTTATTCGCCCACGTTGTGATAATTTGCTCGGTAAAATTTTCTTAAAATTGGAATATAAAAAGAATAAAATCGAATTTTCGAAAAATAGCTTCGAGGTGCACACTCCCATGCTACAAACTAATTTTGTACCAAATTTCATGCAAATCGGTCGAACGGTCTAGGCGCTATGCGCGTCACAGAGATCCAGACACCCAGACAGACTTTCAGCTTTATTAGTAACTAGTGATACCCGCACGGCTTTGCCCGTAATAGAAAAATCAAAAGGTCTTTTGGTTCGCCTGTATATTTACAAATAATGTATGGTGAATTTTCCCGCCAGTTGGCTTGTACCCATCATACGGTTCCACGTTATGATAATTTCGTATCTCGCCCATTGGCTTGTGCCCATGTTACGGTTCCACGTTATGATAATTTCGTAATTTACTCGTCCATCTTATGATAGTTTTTTTTTCTTAAAATTGTAATAGAAAAAGAACCACATCGAATTTTTGAAAAATCGCTTCGAGGTGCACACCACCTTGCTACATATCAACTTTGTGCCAAATTTCATGAAAATCGGCCGAACGGTTTAGGCGCTATGCGCGTCACAGACATCCAGACATCCTCCGGATAGAGAGACTTTCAGCTTTATTATTAGTAAAGAAGAAGTTGTATTGCAGAGTTGAACATTTTAAAATATGTTTAATTTTCTCCTTAAAGCGGATTTCGCCCGAAGGTGTAGAAATGACCATTGGAGGGGGAGGGGGGCAGGTATTCAAACTAACGAAGGGAGGCGAAAGTGAACATTGC
The DNA here is from genome assembly GCF_026930045.1 of Uloborus diversus. Lineage (NCBI taxonomy): Eukaryota > Metazoa > Arthropoda > Arachnida > Araneae > Uloboridae > Uloborus > Uloborus diversus. Next base: position 3,896,234 of record NC_072732.1, read on the forward strand.
TTTAGTACCTTGGGATTTATAAAGTAATTTCAAAAACTGAAACCAAAAAACCTTAAACAATATTTTAAAAGTAACCATGCACAAGAAATACCATCAAATTAGAAGTAAAGAACAAAATATGGAATAGAAAGACAGGGTCATATTCTTTTTATTTTACTAATAATAAAACTGAAAGTCTCTCTGTCCGGAGGATGTCTGGATGTCTGTAGGATGTCTGTGACGCGCATAGCGCCTAGACCGTTCGACCGATTTTCATGAAATTTGGCACCAAGTTAGTATGTAGCATGGGGGTGTGCACCTCGAAGCGATGTTTCGAAAATTCGATGTGGTTCTTTTTCTATTACAATTTTAAGAAAAAAAATATAAGATGGACGAGTCAATTACGAAATTATCATAACGTGGAGCCGTAACACGGGCACAAGCCAATTGGCGAGATACGAAATTATCATAACATGGAACCGTAAGATGGGTACAAGCCAACTGGCGAGAGAATTCACCATACATTATTTGTAAATATACAGGCGAACCAAAAGACCTTTTGATTTATCTATTACGGGCAAAGTCGTGCGGGTATCACTAGTAAGATATAAAAAAGTTAAGATTTCTTCACCAAGGTGGAAAGATCTCCCATATATATGCGTTCATATACATATACCATGTTAATTTTGCAAAAGTACCAGCCCTAAGTTTTCAAATTTGAGCGCCTCTTTAACTGACCCTACGACTAATAAGAGACTACGACCAGTAAGAGAAAAAGCAAGAAAATGGCTGGGATATGTTTTTTTCTCTGCAACAGAACTGCCCTGGAGGAAAAATATCTTTTACAGACTTAATTTTTTTGCTACAATTTACACAAATATCAAATGAGAAGGCGATATTTTTCAAAAAACATAAATATCCGTTGAAAAACGAAGAAAGCCTTAAAACCTAACACGATATATACGCAATGAGATAAGCTGGAGCAGGGGGTGGCAATACGGTCTTAGAGAGCCATTAAGACCAAATAAGAGTCATCTTTCGTTCGACTGATGTGATGGGATTTTTATTTATTTTATTTATTTATTTATTTATTTTTTTTTTTTTTACGAGACAAACATTCATACTTACGTCGCTACTTCCAGAAAGAAATAATAGAACATTTAATGACCAAACCGAAATATATTTCTTAAAGTAATAACACGATACATAATTCAACGTCTTAGCGAATATTCTTTTCTCTAGCTAGTTCAAATAAGCCGCAAAAACCTTATTTCAGTGGATCATATAGCTCATCAAATAATAAAATTAAATTAATAAAAAGGAAATTAAAGCATGAAATCTTAGTGAGATTATCGGGATTAAATCGAAGTATCGAATTGTTTCCACTTTGATGAATATGAAAGTTTTTAACCTCATACAACTTTTGTGGCTTTTGTTAATAAGCGCCACCTCTCAATTAGTTTTGAATAATAATCATATCTGAAAATAATTGCTCTCAGCATTGAGCAGATTCGAAATTGTCAAGATGCTAAATGCATATGGGAATAGGGAAGTTGCAACCTAATAAATGTTCATATTTTGGCTATTGCATATTGTTAATTGACCCTCAAAACTAAAAAATTCACCATCGCCGAATTTTAAAACACCGTGGTTGATTTTTAATGAATTTTTAAAAATCCACGCGCAAAAGTGCGCTCTTCTGAAACGTCACGAGCCTACGTCACAGGGCGCGAATGGTCAGCCTTCCGCCGAAGATCCCTTGTTTTCGCTAGGGACATTTTGAGCGCGCTGATATTTTTATTTTTTAGAAATTCAATAATCCTTTTGAACACACTATGGAGGCCGGATTCGTTAAAGCACAATCTAAATAATCTTCCTCAAATAATATCAATGGGGAAATTCGAATATTTCCGAGAGGATGAGAGGTTTAATGTTCCAGAAACGCGAGGAGATAAGCCTTTTACGTTTCATCTTCGAAGTCGAATGCACGTTTTTTTTCTCCCATGACATGGGAACCGGTTCGCTAGCGTTTCTCTCCTATCGGACGTCACTTCCTATGCCATCTGACGTCACAGGCGCTTGAACTTTAAAAATTAATTAAAAAAAAACTACTTATCGTATCGCAAAAATTTTTTCACCTATGATGTTCATACATGTTACTCTATCATATAAAAATAAAATTGAAAAATCGAAAACTTCCCTATTCGTCCTTTTCTGCCACAGACAGAAGTATTCTAAGCTCCTTATTTCATGAACAAGTAGTTCTTTCTAGCAACCTCTAGAGCAGATAGCAGTATTGCAGTTAACTACGCTGGAACTCCAATTATCCGAATACCGACTATCCGAATCGCAGATTATCCGAATCGCTCTCATACCTTCAGGAAAAACAATGTCGGAAACTTACGTGCACTTCAAATCGAAAAATAATGTCTAAGCATGCTTTTGTTCCTCCTTCCGCAAAACTATGTAAGGGCATAGGCGGCCTAAATTTTAATAAAGAAATTAAAATCTCTCCGTCTATGAAAATAGTTTATTTTCCTCCATTTTCAACATGCATACACTGATTAATTAAAATAGACCTTTTTTACGAGACAAAATACAATTATCCGATTTCTTTTTTAATTTCGAATAGGGTGCGGCCCCAATTCATTCGGATGATTGGAATTCCACTCTGCTGTGGGAAGTTAAAGGGCAGTATCTACAGAAACAAGTTTTAGATATATTGGAAAAACGAGTTTTGGATTCCATAATAACAAAAGTGAAATTTTGGAATTTGACTTTTTTTTTAAGAGGAATCCATAGAAGCAATTAATGCAACAAAACCAAATTACAGCAGATGATAAAAATGAAAAATTAAAATTAAAAAAATTGCAGATACTGCCCCTTACCTTTCTACGGCAGTCAGGGGCGGATTCAGGGGAGGGTCAAAGGGTCAGCTGACCCCCCCTGTGACAAGATTTTTTTAATGATTATTATTCAAACTTTTGGATCCGAAAAAATAGTATCTGGAATTAATGTTTTCCCTTTTTTGCTTCGTTCTGTAAGGTTTTTCTTCCCAATACGTCGTAATCCAAAGGATATGACTGAGTTCGTTTACTGGGCTTCTGCTATTATGAGTTTTTTGTTCCTTTTCAAAAGAATAATCACATCTAATGAGCTTAAAGTTTTTTCAGAGCACTCTTCCACTTCAAACCACAATGTTTGTGTGCTATAAAATATTTATATAAATGCATCCAACTAGTATTTAATATGGTAACGTGACCAGCCTGTCTGCCAAAGAAATATGATTTTTAGTGAAAATTTGGGGGAATATGATCCATGACACAGGTTACGCCATTGAAAAATTTAGGGGTAGGGGGTAATTTGAAAGGGTTTTGATTTAATTTTTTCGTGGGTGGGGGTCGTAATCTATGAGGGGGTACGCCATCACCCTTGGAGGGGGTGGCACCCCTGTTTAACTGATTTTTTTACACGCTGACCATTGAAACTTGACCCCCTTTTCAAAAAATTCTGGATCTGCCCCTGACGGCAGTACTATATTCGATGCTATTAAAATACTCAGGAGCCGCAAGTATGGTACAAACTGAGTCACATGCGACTCGCAAACCACCGACTACCGACTCGCCGACTAAGAACCCTCCTGAGAGTCTTTGCTTCAAGGATACTCTGCAACGCGGAAGATCCTAACGTATAAAAGCGAGATAAAAAAACGATCAGAGATGAGATCGAAAGGTATATCGTAGGTGTTTTACGATCAAGTGCTGTGATGATAGCCACTAACTGTGATCGGAATGATTTTAGTGTTGTAATTAGTGCTAGACTACATGCTGTTCAGTGAATTGCATAAGTAATAACATGCTCATACCTATGTTGCTCAGTAGTTTAATTTGAAAATGTAAATGAACTTTTTACGCTATAGTTGAAACTTGACTGTTGTGGGAAAAGTTTACATTTTTATGACAGCTTGAACGAATTTCACGAGCAGTAAATAAAAATTGCAGAGACGTGTTTCGAGACTGCGATGAACATCATTTAGCATTTTGCGAATGTATTTTCATCCATAAGCTTATTTTTTGCTAAAAAAGCAGTTCTCTGTCTCCGCGAAACAGGTATCTGCAATGCTTATTCTTATATGTGTGCAGTTTTGGCGTTGCTATAATGTCTGGAGCTTCTCCTATTAGTTATGTACTCCACATGAACCCTGCTATTCATTGTTATAACTACGAAATATATGCATATAATGTAAATTAAAGGTTTTTAAAAAATATTTATGTATGACTCTGTTAAATTTTTGGAAGCGAGGGAAGAAATCATTGCACTTGCCTGAACGTTTTGAGAAAGTCTACAGGGTAGACTAACAGTAAGGTGTAGATCTCTTACACACAAGCTCGAGGGATCGAACCCCAGCCCCAGTCGGTGGATTTTTAACTTCAGAAAACATTCAGCATCCCTGTCAAATGAATACGCAGCATGTTAAAAGGTAAGTTAAGTTTTCATTTGGTTGGAAAGATCTCTGCTAAATCACTCCTAGTCCAATATCGCATTATAAAAGCCCAGATGCCTCTTGGAGGCAGGCCCAGTCAAAGTTTTCAATCTGGTGATAGAAGAGGCTATACGAAAAAATGGATTTAGCACCTTGGGAATGGATAACCCTGGGAATAAGGAGGAAGCAATACGCAGCAACATTCGAAAAAATAACCTTACAAGTACAAAGAAACCTTCATTAGTGATGAAAATGTATCACAACCAGTTCCCATTTGAAAGTCGCGATTTTTGATTTTTTTTGTTTGTTTTAATTCTCTTATAACTCATTGACACCATTGTGAATTCGTTGTTATAAGGAATCAGAAAATGTGCAGCAAATATATTTTAGCAACGGCAAATACCTTATTTTGCTTATGTCACAATATGAATATTATTTTCCGCTAATAGTTAATATTTTTGATGAGAAGAGTCGTTACGAAAGCAATTCAATATGCTATTTCACCGACACTGTTTAGTGATTGCATTGAGTAAAAGTTGAGTCAAACTTTTTTTTCCGCTGAAAGGCGACTTAACGCACACCTACGCATTTATTTTTCAAAATATTCCTTTGAGTACATTTTTACTTCCTTTTACCAAACAGGAAGTATTGTATTCGTGAAAATTTTTTTACCAAAAAATCGGCCTTAATTTCCATTTTGCTTACCCCCAAATGAATGTTGAGTTTTTTTTTTCAACTCGACCACACGTGGTTATGTGCCTAGGAACGTACAGATACCCAAAATGTCCATTTTGACGATCTCCGAGTTAATTACAACCAGTTTTCTCGTGACGTCTGTATGTACGTATGTATGTGCGTATGTATCTCGCATAACTCAAGAACGGAATGTCCTAGAAAGTTGAAATTTGGTACGTAGACTCCTAGTGGGGTCTAGATGTCCTTTTTGGTTGCATTCGGATGCTCCAAAGGGGGTCTTTTGCCCCTTTTTTGGGGGGAATCATTGTTAATTTCGATTTAAACTCAAGTGGTGTTATAATTTGGCGGACACTTGGCGATATTTTGCCAGTCTTTTGGTCGCCAAGTTTTGTCGCCAACTTGGCGACAAATTTGGCGATTTTTTTTATTAATTAATTTTTTTTTAATCCGGTTTTAATTTAGCCACTGTTGGTGATACTTAGAGAGTAAACTATTGAATCATATTAAAACTGCCAATAATGAGAAAATGACATTAAATTGGAGTAAAAGGAAGTCATGTGATGCACACATCAGCTCGTTTTTTTTTTTTTTTTAAATTCTCTTCGTTGATTTAATAAAAGTATATTCAATGCACAAATGGACAATTCATTGACACCATTGTGAATTCTTTGTTATAAGGCATCAGTAAATGTGTAGCAAATATATTTTAACAATAACAAATATCTTATTTTGTGAACATCGTAATATACATATCATTTTCCGCTAATAGTAAATATTTTTGATGAGAAGAGTCGTTACGAAAGCAATTCAATATGCTATTTCACCGACACTATTTAGTAATTGGCATTGAGTGAAAGTTGAGTCAAACTTTTTTTTTCCGCTGAAAGGCGACTTAACGCACATCTACGCATTTCCTTTTCAAAATATTGCTTTGAGCACCAGTTTTATTCCTAAATTTGGATCATAAGCTACTTAAAAAATGCATGTTGTCACAATTTTCAATATTTACTCAAGGAAATGACGCAGCTTATTTGAAACTTTCGAGCAGTATAAGCGATCGTGACTTTTTTCATTCCTGTAAAACATAACATAATCAAAATACATTTTGGCAAACGAAGCAGTTTTTCCTTAACAAATCCGATTTCAATAAATAATGTGAGCGTAAAAGGGAGGTCATCAAACAAAAAATGTTCTTTTAATGAGCAGCTGCATTATAAATTTTCTAGTTTTTCATTATCTTTCTATCGGTTAATTACATGTCGTGTAGCTCCGCTAAACACATTAGTTTCCTTTAAGTAATGCTTGCGCAGTGGCTTCTGCTGCGAAGTATTTTCTAATCTATTGGAAAATTTCCACAGAGCGTTTGTTGGCCCACCTGTGTTGTTCTTCAGCGGTTATTAATAGCTTTTTCATTTTTGTGTACAGTTGTGTTGATGTATGGTCTGTTTTAGACCACCTTACATTATTAAATGAAAAAAGATCAAATACACTTTGTGCTACAAAATGATTAAATTGAAAAACCAACGTAAAAAAGCGCAAATTTACACATAAATACAGCATATAGCTATTTCAAGGCTACAATTGAGCCTCTTCGTTAGTCAGAAACTCAGCACACAACCAGAAAGTCATGAGAGAATTGCACGTCAACCACGTGGACATCGGTATGTTTAGCAAACAGGTCAACCAATAGGAACTCACGACAGGAGACGACAACCAACCAATCTTTCTGGTTGTGTGCTGAGTTTTTGCACTGATAAAGTGGCTCCATTGTAGCCTTGAAATAGCTGTATGCTTTATTTCTGTGTAAATTTGCGCTTTATTTACGTTGGTTTTTCAATTTAATTTAATCATACACATCTTACATTACGCTCCGCGAAACCCCCAAGATTCCGTGAACATTAAGAGTTTCACGAAGAATGCCATCTTTTTTGTCCTAACGTTCAAAGAAGTCACTTATAAAATCTATAAATAATAATGACATGTAGAAATTCTAACAAGAAGTTCCGTTTTTGAACAATTCGGTTTTTACCTACATTTTATAGGCTCCGTGTGATACAATGTCGTGTATGAGGAGTTTGCTTTGAGCTTCTTCTTCTTCAACAAAAATAAAAATATAACATTTGAGGAAAAAAATATGTGATCATGCTAAAAGTCTAGACTTTTCTTACTAGTTATGGTACACAACTTTTCCGCATTCAGCTGTTCCGACCCTTTGAGCGTGCTTTTTGCATCACCTTAATTATTTTCAGGCTTTCTATCAATTCATTTACAAGTTCAATAAATGTCTGGATGAAGCTATATTTATTTGGAAAAATGTGCAAGTGTTTTGTTTCCTTAAAAAATATTACAAATATGAAACAGGTTATGTAGATTCCATATTCAACATTTCATTCCCTTATATTTTACTTGCTCTGATCAACATGCACGTAGAGACGGCGAGTGGGGCTTATAAGTGTGGAAGCAATTTTTTTTTGGAAGTTGAACACTACTTTAGGCTATCTTGAGTGACAAGGGGGGGGGGGGGGGGCTTCTGATGCTCTCTCGTGTAAATTTTTTGGAATAGTAATTTTAAAAACGCCGATTTAGTAGAGTTTAGTCAACGTTTGGGGAACCGAGAGAAGTTTCCAGGGTTGTCCCCGAATGTTTTTTTTTACATAAAAATCGAATCAATAATAATAATAATAAAAACGAAGAAGTTTGGACCGTCTTTGGTAATGTAAGGGTAAGGAAGGCTCTTCCCGGAAGAAAAATCTTAAACTAATGTCTTATTATTATATATGTCATATATAATATATCACATATATATATATATGTCATATATATGTGATATATTATATATGACAATATCACATATATATATATATATATATATATATATATATATATATATATATATATATATGTCTTATTATTATAAATTAAGGCCATCTTTAGCAAACTTAGAGCAAGGCGTTTGGGGGTCTCTCATAGAATGTTTAAAACGTTTTAAAAACGTAAACGTTATTTCAGACTTCTCTTTTATTGACTTGTGGAACGAAAGGGTTCGGAGGTTCCTTATTATTATTATTATTTTATTTCGAACTGATGAAATCCTAAGAACTCAGTCTTGAACTTCCGTTGAGAACTTCAGAAAAAGGTCTCTGGATTTTTTTTTTCTTAATTGGAGTCTTAAAAACGCAGTTTTACGCTATCTAGGGGGATTCACTTCCTGAATTTTCCTTAAACTGGAACCTTTATGACATAAATTTAGGTAATCTTTGAATTTAAAGGACAGAGAGAGAGTGCGCTCGGGAATTTTCTCCCGGAAATTTTTTAAAATTGAAGAAATTGAGAATTTAAACATTATAATTGTGACATCAATGTTCGGGAATTCTCACCCAAAATGTTTTGAAATTAAAATCTTATTGCTGAGGCAATCTTTGATGATGAAAGGAGTAGGGGGGCGATCGCCCCTCCCCCCTCCCGAATCGCCGTCACTGAATGCAGTATAAACCAGGCAAAGATCACCCATTAAAATGCCTTACGAGTTCAATTTTCCAAGTGCACATTTACGAAAAGGCAAATGTCCACCGTCTTTAAAATAAATGAATTCCGAAAACGAAATTGTTGACGTAGAAAACTTACAAACCGTCTGAAGAAAACGTGACAAAGGTTTACCCGAGTGTGAATAAACAGATTGGAAAATTTCGCTGGTGCAAAAATAAAAATGCTGAATTTTCAAACACCCCTTCATTAAACGTTGAAATGCACAACCACGGATTCTGGACGCGAGACATTTGTGCGTGATCATAGTCTTAGTGATTATTTATGCAAGTGACGCGCTATTTTCGATCGGGAAGATGGGGTTGGCGAAAATATCGCAACGCCATTACGTGGATAATGGTGGCAACTAACCACCTGTCTCGGTATGAATGGAAAGAAAACAAAGCGTCCGGATCACGATTTTGGGAGATGTGTTGTTGATCTTCCCCAACACCTGCTTATAGTTTCTCATAGGGCGTGATCGCGGTCTTTTAAGTGGGTGTTTAAGAACTATTTTAGGAAATGCTATTTCTTGTAAAAACGCCTCCGAACGCATCAAGAAATTTGTTTAAAAAAATTAAGAGGAAAACTTGGGCCTAGTCAGAAAGGGAAGAGGCAGAGATTTAGCGAAAGCGGTTGGAGGGGGTTGAAACTATAGATTCTGAAATCTAAAGAGCTAAATTTCCGCTTCCAAAACCTGGCAACAAAACTTCACATTTTCCTGCCTGTGCAAAGGATTACACGAGAATATTTTTTTTAAATGTAAATCTGACAATTTTATATTCTTCAAGAAAAGTAGAAAAAAATAAAAGAAGATGAAAGTATTTTCTGATTCAATGTTACTTTTTTTTTCCCTTATTTCATCAACTTCAGTGACTAAAAGTTGCACTTTTGCCTGAAGGAAACACTTCCATAATGAATTTAAAAAAAAAAAAAAAAAAAAAAAAAAAAAAAAAAAAAAAAAAAAAAAAAAAAAACACGCACACACATTGAAACACAAAGGATAACAAAAAAAGGCCTCTTAATAAATATTGTAACGGATTCGGTGCGACTTCCACTTTCTTGAAATGAAAACACAGTTCTTGATAAAAACACAGGAAATTTATTTACACTATGTACAGGAAAGATCTTCAACAACTGCTAAATTATTCATCAGCAATTAAGCAATTATCACACAACACCGTAAACTCAACGTTTACACACGAATTTACTTCCAAATACGAAAACAACACAGCGAAATGCCTCGCTATAAACAGAGCAAAATGCTCTCAGTTCGAAATATCAATCGAAACTAACTGTTTATCCATCGCTAACGGCTTAAATACACCGAAAAGAAATCTCTCAAATATTCCAGAAATTGCTACGACGTTCTACAACTACACTTCCGTTGATAAAATCAGTGAATGAAATAAGAAAAAAAAGAATAGGGGGTTGTATACTTGAGCCATATGTTAAGGGGTTGTATATTCATTACGGGAAACTATTTACAGGTTACGTTCCTACAATAATTACTATTTACAGAATTTGTAACAATATTAATACAACGAGCAAAAATTATAGTTTGTATTCACATATATATAATAGCCTCTTCACTGATCGAGTAACGCTCCTGACGTCACAAACAATGAAACTCAAGAGCCATATCATGATAATGTGATAATATTTTTTGGTAGTGTTCGACATGCAGGGAAAATGCTTTATTTTAACAAGACTGAACCGGATCCAGTCACTAAACTGTTTTACTGGTAAGACTGGTGTCATTTCAGGGGAATGAAGAAACGTAGAAGTGGTCAACAATGAACGCTATCTACTGGAGTTTAGGGTTCATCTACTGGAGTTAGGGTTACAATTTCAACTATCAAACGATCTCCAAGCAGGCAATGGCTTCGTTCAAATGTAGAAGCGATTTTCACCCGTCATACCTTGACGGGCGATTTTATAGTTTTTACGGGGTCACAGTAGCTTTCAAGCAATTTCTTTTAATTTATATAAATTTTATATTTCTTTGAAACCATAACATGCATACTTATTTCGTAATTTATTTTCAAAATTTAAAAATATAGCTTACTTTTTTTGAAAATTCAAAAAATTGAGGAAAATTTCAACTTTTTAAAATTTCTAAGACTTTTTTATTTTTGCACTAGTTTAAAAAACGTTTTTTGCAAAACGATCACTGTAATCATCTCTAAAAATCTGTGCATTCATTTGCTTATGAGTTCATTCGAAAATTTTCTGTGATTAATTTTGTAAAAAATCAAAGTTTTTTCTTTTTAAAAAAAATTTGGTTTTTAAAGGTTTAACATGCTCTAAACATTAGAATAATTTATAAAATGCTTATCCAATGCACAGTTTTGTCAAATATGTTATCCCAATTGCAAAAAGTATTATTTTAAACCTGTATCTTTAATAGAAAAAAATCCTTAGGGATTCTAATGACATGAAAACACAAAAAAAAAAAAAAAAAAAAAAAAACAACATCTAGAAAAAGCAATTTGAAGTTTTTCTTTTGTATAAGAACACATAGGGAGCATGGCCTAAAACCACTCATAACTTTTTAAATATTTGAACTAAAGCATTAAAACTTTTTCCCTGTGTTCAGAATAGTTTCTTGTTTTGAAATAAGCAATAAATTTTTTTTTGGATCGTTTCATCATTTTTGAGGTACTGTAACCCCGTAAATAAAAGTGTATCAAATAGGGAGAAAGGGGAAGCAAGAGTAGAGGCTCTAGTGCTCTGCAAACCCGTCCTCTCGTCCAAGGCACCTCATCAAATTTTTTGTAGTGATGCTGGGGGGGGGGGAAGTAAATTTTTGAGCCGTTTTCGAGTGTTGCCACACGCAAGAGAGATTTATAACCTTCTTTCTACTCCATGGATCGTGACGGAAGGGTACGTTCTTGTATGGTACGTACTTCAAATTGACTGTACAGAAGACCCATTCAACTATTGTATCCTCTTGAAGTTTAAGTTTCTTCAATTATATTAATTTATTATGTTTGTAGATTTATTCTATTATTTGAAGTATTAACAAAATTTGTTAAATTGGTCAATTATTGGTTGCTTTAATTTGAACAATTTAATTCTATTTATAAGTTTGTAAAATTTGAGTTTGCAACACATTCAATTAGAATTAAGATTTCAGTTATTATTTGAACTTTTATGTGTACAGTGTACAAGTGGGGTGTGTTGCAAATTATGTTAATTAGTTCAGATGACGCTGCTACGCAGCTATGTAAGAAAGCTTGCTTCGTCTTTTTTTGGTTGTTGTTATAGTTTTGATGTTATCCAGACGGGGGGAGTGTTTTGGCTAAAATAAAATATGGTTAAACCGATGAATGTCTGGTTTCTTGGAGATAGAACTTCATCGTAAAATGATCGACAAAAGGTCGTTTTTTTTAAGCCAGCTTGCCAAACCTAGGATCTCAATGTATTATGTACAAGTAAGATATTAGGACCAGCCCCCAAACAAGAGAAAATTTGGATGTTATGATCACCCCCTCCTTCCCAGGAGAACATTACCTATCCTCTAGTGAAAGGAGTTATCAAAATACACTTAAACAAGATCCTTCCTTTTTTTTTGTGTATGTGTTTTCCAGGTACTTGTAATTTATTTATAGCTTAGCTACATGGAGTTCGGTGATTTAACAGAACTTCGGCTCCTCATTTTATGTGTTCTGGCCAAGAGTGCAGCGAAAGGGGATTTTGGTGTTAAACCCTCTTAGTTCTTAACAATATTGCGAATCCAAGTATGTTGAAAACTAACTAGAATATTTCTAAGTACGACAAGTTTAAACAACAAATGCAGTTTTCTTTTTTAGCAAATGATGAAATTTTATTGCTTAGAATGCAAACTAATGGAGAAGCAGAATATTGTGGGGAAGATCCAAAATTATGCTATCGATCACTGTAAAACTAAATCAGACCCTCTAAGGCAACCCAGTTGAGTTAATTTTTGAACGGGCGGTTATTAGGATGTGTAATTAGGTAGAAAAGAGAAGGAATCGTCCGGTATCAACTCACCAGTTACACCAGGCACATGTGCCGATTAAGGAAGTTATGACGTTCCCTCTCCCCCAACTGAGAAAAATCTCTTTGAGAAATAGTGTAGATGATTTGTGAGACCACGTGGACGTTTTTCTGGCGTGCATTATTATAAACACTCGATTAGTTGTTAAAAGAAAAAGCTTGACATTTACACTTCTTTCATGTCAAATTCATTTGCGTTAAAATTTTTAAAATGTTACACCACGAGCAGTTAGTTCATCCCATAAATACTACTAACAGCAATGTTTAGAAAATGAAGCAGTTACGAAGTTTAATTCGTTAAAAATAGATGATCTTCGAAAAAATGTCGACAATGATGTGCAACAAATTTCCTTACGTAATTCACTAATTAGGAAAAGGAATAAACTGTGATGAACTAAGCAATGAATGTTTATAACCAGATTATAAACCATAGTGCCCTTTTCATCTTATCAAAAATTGGATTATGTAAAATGTTATTTTATGTTCGAAATTCAATTTTAATGCACCTTTAAAGCACACAGGAACATCAGCGTGATTTACTTTGCATGAAAACAAGGAGGAACTTAATTCATCCGAAGAAAATGAAAGTCTCTAAAATAACAGAGCCACAAGGAATGTTCTATATTTGATCAGAAGGTCTTCGTCAAAAGTTATAAATGCTTCCTCAAAGTAATCTGTCAGTGATGCTCCTGAAATAAAGAAACAATAAAACGCAAGATAATTTGAACAACGCTCTAAGAACTGGTGCTGCGGAAAACTTATGAATGGTATTTATTTCATGGTCTTTTCCATAAAACTATTTTTTTCTTCCAACTAAAGTAAAACATTGTCAGATGTTTAAACATCGTAAACTGTTATGCAAGTATATAAATGGTATGAAGCAGAACAAAGTTCAGAAACGATAAAATGGCACTTATGACATTAAACCATCTTTCCACGAGCAATAAATGAAATATTTTTTCAAAGGTCACCTGCACAGCTGTTCCAGAAACTTGGCAATGGAATATATTTCAGTTTCTGCAGTATGATAATGGAGGAAGTTTCGGTTTCTTGGCAGTTAACGCGGGTTTAATTATGCTAAAGAAAAGATTTGTTTATTTTTTTTTCTATTTACTGTATTTACTCACGCAAAAACGTGCTAATAGAATGTTTCCGTTTTGCTAACATTTAATGCAGATTTTATAATGCCGAAGGAAATGTTTAATTATTCTTTTTACTGTTTTTACTTCCTTTTACAAAATAGAAAGTATTGTATTCGTGAAAAAATTTTCACTCAAAAATCGGCCTTCATTTCCATTTTTCTCAGCCTCGAATGAATCTTGAGTTTTTTTTTTTTTTTTTCAACCCGACTACACATGGATATATGCCTAGGAACCTATAGACACCAGAAATATCCATTTTGACGATCCCCGAGTTAGTTACAACGAGTTTTCTCGCGACGTCTGTATGTACGTATGTGCGTATGTATGTCGCATAACTCAAAAACAGTATGTCCTAGAAAGTTGAAATTTGGTACGTAGTGGGTTTAGTTGTGCACCTCCCCTTTTGGTTGCATTCGAATGTTCCTAAGGGGGTCTTTTGCCCCTTTTTGGGAGGAAATCAAAATTAATTTCGACGTAAACTCAAGTGATGTTATAATTTGTCGGACACTTGGCAGTATATCGCCATTCTTTTGGTTGCCAAGTTTTGTCACCAACTTGGCGACAAATTTGGCGATTTTTTTTTTAAAATTTGGTTTTAATTTGGCCACTGTTGGTGATATTTAGAGACTAAACTATTGAATCACATTAAAATTGCCAATAATGGGGAAATGACATTTAGTTGGAGTAAAAACAAGTCATGTGATGCATCAGCTCGTTTCCATAAAAAGTGCGTTAATAGAATATGTTTCGCTTTTAGCCTACTTTCCCGTAAAAGTAGAAGAAAATGAATAAAGAGAATAAAAAGCGGCTTAATTCATCGTAAAAATATAAAGTAGTACCTTCTTTAAGGGAGACCTTTATTTAAGGGACACTTTTTCTGGTCTCAGTCCTTTTAAATAGGGACCTCCATGCATTTGCCTGTCATTAAGGGATACTCTATTTAAGGTGCGGTCACAGAGAAAAATTACAGGAAAATTATGTATATGGGTCACTCTTCAAAAAGTGTAACTTTTCTGTCATTCGCCTTTTACAGTAAAAAATTTAAAGAACAATTTATTTAACAATGCTTTTCAGTTTCATCAAATATGTATCTGTTTAAACCTGCCATCGTTTTTTTAATAAAAATTTTTACTTTAGTATATTTTTGGTTCACAATATGTGAATTCTCACCTCCGTGGCATGTCACACACCTTGCGGGACTGTTTTTGTTGCTTAATAACTTGTTTAAGTAAAAGTATATGCTTATTTATTATTACTTTCACAAGTGTCCCAAATACTAATTGTTTTACTCCTCTTAATTTTTTAATATTGTGTTTTAGTTCGTTTTTTTAGGATAAGTAGTTATGTCGCACGAAAAACTCTCACCTCCGTTACCTAAACACAAAATGCCATTCCTCACTAACACGTGGCAGCAATGACATCAAATTTTATTTTCCATGATACAAGAGAACCCCCTTGTTTATTATCAGCCATAGTTGATGTTGTAAGTTTTTTGTCGAAAAACAAGGAGATACATTTTTTTAAAACTAAGTGTGGTTATTATAACTTCTTCCTCATCCCTTGACTTTCAGAGATGTTAGTTAAGGTACAAGAACATGTTTTCGTATGCTTAACATATGCAGATTGTAGCAACGAAGAAAAAATATATTTCCTTGAAAAAATGTATCCATTAGGCCTATATTTATGGAAAATTCCTCACCTTCGTGACGGACCATGTCAATGTCGTTATTTCTGAGGTGAAAATAAATGATGGAGGGGAATTGCGTCAAACTTAGGCATTCTACCAAAATTATAAATTGCCACTATTTTTGCAAATTTACTAAATACCATTTTTTAACACACATTTGAACTAAAAGGATAACTAAAAATTGAGCCGTACTTTTATTGAGAGAGCTTAGTATTAGATTGACATCAATTATTAAAATAAGTCATTGTTTGCACAATTAACTAAATTATTACCTTGATATTAAACTCACCTCGATTTTTAAACATAAAAAGAATTTTTTTGAGCAATCACGATTGCTTATTGCTTTCACTTGGCTGTTTCTGGCGTTCCTATGATTTTATTTTCCCACCAGCACCCTCCGCAGCATCACCGTCGACCGGCTCCTCACGATGCTGTTCCTCTAGCGAAAGCCGTCTCCAGGTTTCGTCAATATCCTACACTTACACGCATACATACACGCACCTACACACATATACATATATACACCTACACACACATACATACACGCACCTACACACATATGCATATATACACCTACACACATACATACACCTACACACATACATACACCTACACACATACATACACACAAACACACTCACCTACACACTCACATACATACAAGTACCCACACACTCATGCCTGCACACAAACACATATGCCTACACACACATACACCCCACCCCCACACACATCTACACACATACACACAACTACCCACACACTCATGCCTGCACACAGACACAAACACACATGCCTACACACATACACCCTACACACAAACACACATACCCCCTACACACAATCCCCCCCACACACACGCCTTTATATGCACACACACTCGTGATTGCGAAAAACATAATTTGAATTCAAAATGACAAAATTCAAATTATTATTTTTATTTTTATTTTTTTTTATTTCCGTAAACAGGCATTTTTTAAATTTTTTTATTTATGAGTAAAATAATTGGAACTTAGCTGGGCCATAGTTTATGGTTACTTCTAGTAGGTAACACTTTCATGTAAGAATAAAAAAAAGAAAGAAAAAAAAAGGTTTTGAAACTGAAAAACATTTGAGTTCAAAAGTTACATTTTTTGGAGAATGACTAATAAATGTATTAGAAGTATCGAATTTATACGAATTCAAGGTTTCCTTTTTGTCCAAAAATTAACCGGTAATAGTTTGTCTTGACATTAAAAGGCAAATAAAAGTATTATAAAATTCTTGTTGAGGCATACATTCATGCTTTTCCCTCTCATCATACCCTTCAAATGGGCTAAGCCCCGACAGACTGTGTGCCGCCCATGACAAGCTTTGTATAGAAAATTACATGTCTTCAAACAAATCCATGTAACATATTAATTCAAAATTGTAATCAATGAAAATCAGTTAAAAAACTTTGATAGTACAAAGTTTTTGACGCAATATTAATACATTTTTTTCAAGTTTGAATAAATCAAAATTTTATTTAGTATACACAGTCGAACCTCCATATATCGAAGTAAGAAATTGCCGGGAAAAAAATCGATGTATAGAAACGATTTTATTTTATCAAAAAAATCTCCTAAAACATTTAAATTAAAGTTAATTTTCGTGCATGAAACCTAATTTCTAATTTATACGAGCATCGGATGAAACGAAAGTTAATAACTGAAAAATTAACAGAAATTACATTTTTGTGCCTTCATACATCTTCATTCTTCGGCAGTCCAACTTGATTCGCAACATGAGGGGATTTTCGTTTCGACAATGCAATCGAGAGAAAAGTAAAAAATCAATCTACTTAACTTGAATGATTTTTACTGAAGCTAAAAAGGCTGGGAATGATAATCAACAGACAAAAGGGATAACTTGAAACTGATTTTATAATGTTACTTGTAACAACTAAGATTGGAAATAAACTTGAGGGAATTTAAGAGCTCCAGAACGGAACAACGACCTATCTACACCCCCCCCCCCCCTCAACCATAGATTCCTCATGAGTTTCGTAGCAACCTTTAGTGAACATAGTTTTGTCTCCTAACCTTCATCTTTCATGAGACAAAATCTACGAATGTCTGGAAATTTTTTTCGATACATATTTTTTTTTTTTTTTTGACACATAGAAACAATTTTTCTATGTAATGAACATTGAAATTTGCTGGGATTTCGATACATAGAAAATTTTGATATGTGGAAGTTCGGTATATGGAGGCTCAACTGTATTAAATCAAACAATTTCAATAATTATTCTTAAAATGTTATTAGTTTACGTTTATAGTGAAATTATACTGAGCTTACACAGCATGCATGAATTCATCTACCTCCAAAAAAAGGGACATCTCTCCTTAAGGGACAAGTTGTCCGTCACTTATTCAGAGTTTCTGCTGTATCTAAGAACAAAATGAAGTCGGAAATAAATAAGTAAAATGAAGATTTAAAAATCGAAAATTGGTAAGTAAGGTTTTAAGCTGAGGAACTTGTGTGATACAACTTGATTCTTTTACATACCTCAAATTAAAACTATTATGCGAAACAAGAAAACTTTCTTCACTTAGAACGAAACGTATATTATCAGAAAGAAAATAATGAGATGTAGCAGTAAAGTTTGTCTGAGGAATAACAGCGAAACAAAATATAAAATAAAATAAATAGAATCATTCAATCTATTTTATTTCATACTAGTGGTACCCGCACGGCTTTGCCCGTAATATAAAAATTAAAAGGTCTTTTGGTTCGCCTGTACATTTCCAAATAATGTATGGTGAATTTTCTCGCCAATTGGCTTGTACTCATGTTACGGTTCCACGTTATGATAATTTCGTATCTCGCCAATTGGCTTGTGCCTATGTTATGGTTCCACGTTATGATAATTTCGTAATTTACTCGTCCATCTTATGATAGTTTTGTTCTTAAAATTGGAATAGAAAAAGAACCACATCGAATTTTCGAAAAATCGCTACTAGGTGCACTCCCCCATGCTACAAACTAACTTTGTGCCAAATTACATAAAATCGGCCGAACGGTCTAGGCGCTATGCGCGTCACAGAGATCCTCCGGATATCCAGACAGAGAAACTTTCAGCTTTATTATTAGTAAATAAAAGACTTTGTTTCGACTATATTTTTTTTTATTATCGTTTGCCAAATTCAGCTTATGTTCAATCCTAATGTCATATTTTTACAATGTATTGAAACGAAATCATTTTTATCTTTTTGTTTTTAGAACACTGCTGAGAAAAATAAAATTTTTTAAAGTTAAAAGTTGGTGTTTTACGAGTAAACCAAACTTTCGAGTCGAACCAGACACAATTTTTCATATCAGTTTCTGAAAAACAAAGTAAAAGCCTTTTTAGAGTTAATATCATCCGTTTTTTAACAGAGTAACAACAAAAATAAAATTCAATCTTTTAAAATTTGTTTTATATCAAAACCGTGCAGTGTTAAACTAAGTTTTGTACCGTGTAATATCGAATTCGTGTTACAATTGTCCCAAATTCTGTACCGTGTAATATCGAAAGTGCGTAGTAGAAGTACCGTGTTATACGAGGGATGACCGCACTTAATTTGAACTTGAATGAAATCTGGATATTATTCCTCACATATATAATAGCCGATGATCGAGTAACGCGCGTGTTTCAACAATGAAACTCTCGCCACGGCATGATCATTCGATAATATGTTGTGGTGATGTTTAACATGCAGGGAAATGCTTTAGTATTACAAGGCTGAACTCGATCCGGCAAGAACCCCTATAACTGGAGAGGCCGACGCATCCGCCATTTTAGAGCAAGCGTACAACAGGGAAAGCTACCTTTATTGGCACTCATTCGCCAAACAGGGAACGAGGGAGTCGGAGAGTGAAGGTGAACATTGGCGAAATTTTGGAAACAGTTGGCGTCGTTTCCAGGCTGCATGTCACTTCGCGGGCTATTAATTATCCATTTCTTTTTTCTTTCTGCATCTGCTGGAAATCTGAACCGCTGAAATCCTTTTTTTGGAGCTGTTTGCGCACTTTACAGCCGAACAACCACCCATTTGACTCAATTTAAGACATGCTAAAGAAATGTAAAAATCAGCAGCAATGTTCTCGCTACGAAGCACTGGATCAAGTTTGCTCCAAAATGGCGGATGCGTCGGCTCCTCCACTATAGGAGCCTCAGATCCGGCTACTTAACTGTTTTACTTGTAAGACTCATTTCACGGGAATCAAGAAACGAAAAAGTGGTCAACAATGAACGACACCTACTGGAGTTTAGGGTTCAACTATCAAACTATCACCAAACAGGCCATAGCTTCGTTAAAATATAGAGAAGCAATTTTCACCCGTCATACCTTGACGGGCGACTCATTGTTTTAGAATACTTACATATTATTAACCAAAGTATTTCATAAATAAAATAATAGTTTAAAAACTAAAAAAACACGCTTTCGTAGCAAAATGAACTAAAAAGTAAAAAATAATCTTTGGATGATAGTTGTTGACCAATCACTTAATTTTAATGTAATACAAAAAGCATGGGGTGCTGTCTATTTACTTTTTTGCATGGACAACAAATGGACGAAATTCAAGACAACTGATAAGAAGCCCCCCCCCCCCCCACGCGTTTTTGTATTACATTAAAATTAAGTGATTGGTCAACTACTATCATCCAAAGATTATTTTTTACTTTTTTGGTTCATTTTGCTACGAAAGCGTGTTTTTTAGTTTTTAAACTATCATTTTATTTTCTTCTTTTTAGTTTAACTTGTTTTACGAAAAAATATTGGTGTATGTGTGCGGAAATCATATCTACATTACTTTGAAAAGTTAAGATGCATTTGAATAAAAGTTTTGTTCAACAATGGTCTGATCAGCAATGAATTTTCAATTGAAGGCTCACCTAAATTTTGGCATGAAATGAGTTAAAAACAATTATATTTCATGTTCTAATTACCTTGGAACATTGGAACAAATTTTGTCTCATGCAGAAAAATGAAAGGTTTTTGTAGATATTTTAAAATACTTTTTGCGAGCATTTTTTAATGTATTTTTTTTTTTAATTTTTCCTTTTTTATATAGTTGGATTTATGCCAAAATATTGATTAAAATTGGAGGCAACTGACAATTAAAAGAGTTAATTAATTAAGTTCATTATAGAATATTGCATAGTCATCGGGTCTGAGGTCGCGTGCCAAATTTCAAAAGAATCCGATCGCAGGAAGTGGGCGAAATTTGAGCTGCAAGATTCTGTTACAAGATACATACATACATACATACAGGTGAAGCTAATAAAAGCGTGTCAATAAAAGATTTTCCGTTCCGTATAGAATTTCTATAAGAATATCAGATAAGAAATATCGTTGCTCTCTTTTTTCGACAAAATTTGCTTTTCCATTGCGGCAGAAAAATGTGCGGTGATTTTCTTTTCATTGAAAAAAAAGAAAAAATTATATTTCTTCGAAAAATACCGATTTCTTCTAAACAACCACTGCACGGAAATCACGCAAAACCTGCATTTGCGTTCGCAAAAAGCGGACTTTATGACACAGACTGCCCCATACTTCAGAATAAACGATCAGGATTTTCTTTTTACGTTAAATATTCAAAGCTCATTTTTTGATTGTATTAGGATTTAAAATGTGTACAAATGCGTTCGTGCACGAGAGGACTTCGTTAAAAAACTTCTTTTAACCACATTTTTGTATCTCCAGATGAAATCGCAATTGTACCATTTGTTTACAATTTCAAAAAAGTGCATTTTGACACATAGTCAGATACGGAAAATGTGGTTTTAAGATGGAAAAACACCAATCAATAGTTGATTCACAATACTGGAAGAATGATTGAATGTGCAATAAACTGTTTCATGTGGCGTACTTCAGTTATGTTAGTTTAAGAAAGGTTAACTTAGTTCACATATGTTACCAATCTTTACTAATAATAAAGCTGAAAGTCTCTCTGTCCGGAGGATGTCTGGATCTCTCTGACGCGCATAGCGCCTAGACCGTACAGCCGATTTTCATGAAATTTGGCACAAAGTTAGTTTGTAGCATGGGGGTGTGCACCTCGAAGCGATTTTTAGAAAATTCGACGTGGTTCTTTTTCTATTCCAATTTTAAGAACAAAAATATCATAAGTTGGACGAGTCAATTACGAAATTATCATAACGTGGAACCGTAACGTGGGTACAAGCCAATTGGCGAAAAAATTCACCATACATTATTTGTAAATATACATGCGAACCAAAAGACCTTTTAATTTTCTATTACGGGCAAAGCCGTGCGGGTACCACTAGTCTATATGTATATAAATGAATGTTTGTCTGTATGTCATCCATGAACTCAAAAACTAACCGGCAGATTTGGCTGAAACTTTCACCGTTTGTTATTTTTGGTACTGGGAATGTTTATAGACCAGTTGCAAAAAAATCCGATCGATAGTTCCTTTTTTATTCCAATTTAAGCCACAATCCGTTGGATAGATACGAATAAAATGATCGGCTGCAGAAATGAATTCGCGTGAAAGATCTCATTGATAAGAAGTTAGCATTTTTCTTGAGTTTGAACAAATAAATTCTTTCTTTATTGTTTTATGGCTTTTCACGCAACGGGGGGATTTAAAACTTTTTCTATTTGATATTTTTAGCGATGGATTGATCTTGCAAACTGCGTGAGTACAGAATTTGAGTAGAGTCACTTGATACCTGGACCGATTATTATGAAAATTGCTATATATATGTATTTTTCCACGGAGAAGGTGCATAATATGCTCATTGAAGCCACTCGCCACCAGGTGGCACTGCAGAGTAGCCACTTCTGCCCCGTTCAACCGATTGTCATGAAAATCAGTATAATGATGTATTTTTTTGTTGGCGTAGCAACGCGCGTCGGATACAGCTAGTAACTAATAAATCATTACATAAACAATGGAGCTTCAAAAATAAATAAATAAATAAAGGAAAGAAAATAAAACAAATCTGCGAAACTTGTGTCAATATACAGGTTTACGTTCCAGACAACAGTTCATATTCAATTAAATTGTCGTTATGTCGAATGTTGCGCTGTGAGAAACTTTCTACTGTGGTATTCTTTATCTTCCTTTGACTGCTGACTTGAAAGTAATTTTTTGCGATTCAGACAGAACAAATTTTTTGTGATGCAAAGAGAAATTTCGAACTTACAGATGTTTCTTTAATTTGCTCTGAACAGATCACCCGAAGACAAGAATCCTCTGAGAATCACCTCGACACGATTAAAATGGGTTGTACAGTCGAACATGTTTATCTCGAACCTGCCTATCTCGAAAACCTCTCTATGTCGAAGCTTTTCATTTTCCCTGCACATAACGTTTTAATTCGAGACAAACATGGGGGAAAATATTGAATGATATTTTTTGAAAACCTGTATATCTCGAATTTCGACTAAAGTGCCTTTCTTGAATTCGATCCCCCAACGATCTTTATTAACTGGAATTTGGAGACAAAAAGCATTTTTATTAATATTGACAGTCACATAATCCTCCAGAATTAAAACTTTATGTACAAGAAGCAAGTTTTCCAGCAATTATATCCATTCGGAAACTGAGAGGAAAGGGACATTGTTGATTAGTAAAATTGCTTCCAAAGTTTTACTTTCGAGTCATTGCTCCAATAACTTATTTTTAGAACATTTTTCAAAACCTCTGTATCTCGAAACCTCCGTATCTCGAATTTTTCTTCTCTCCCATAAAATTTGAGATAGACAGGTTCGACCTGGTTTCCCTGCTTCCGAAACAGCAACAAAATACGCTGTCGCTTTGCCTATTACGTCACTAGTTACTGATTTCCTGCTCCGTAGTGTAATCAACAGTACATGATACTTTTGAATATAGATAGGTGAAAATGATTTTTATTGTTGAAAAAACTGCCTGCTTATGAACAAGCGTTAGACTTGACAAAGACTAGTTGAATGAACATTATAGGAAGGACCATGGATAAAACCATAAAGGTGGTTGGGAAGATTTCGTCTTTGTTGCCTTCAGAGTGAAAGGTACAACTGTGGAATTCGGATTTCACACTAAATTACGGTACAGTTGGAAAAGTGAAGCAGAGCCCTAAAATTGCCAGTCCAGCTAGTACAAGGCAACAACAGCCGCAAAGGGTTGAAAATTGCTGAATGCATAAATCTAAAACTTCTTGGGGTTAAATTTCTAAAAATTTTATATTCAACTAACTGCATAGCTGCATGACACGCTCATTGATTTCGATATGGAATTTATATTCATGATGGTCATGTATTTGAAATCAAATAATCGGAACTAAATAATTAAGTAATCGAATGCCCTCGTATGGAATTCAACTTTGAGCTGCGAGCCGTTCAATCATTTCGCAACAGCAATAAAAGGTGACGAATGCAATAGACTTGCTATGAACATCGCATTGCTAGGATCTGTCTATATAGTATGACGTCACAACGCAATGAACTAATCAGGAAACAGACATTTTTAATGATGTAATAAATGACAGGCAATTGGTGAACCAGCATACGAATAATCAATTAACGACAAAAATTATTAATTAGCGACACAAGTTGTGTCTATCTTATGATAATCTGTACACGATAGTTTGAGATTCAACTGACTTCAAAATTTTGATCATAATCATCATGCGCAACTGTCAGCCCTCGCGAAATCGAAATGTTAAACATCACCATCACGCACTGGAAGCAAAAATCGAAACTAACTCAGAGTTTGTTATTTGTATTGACGTGCGAGGCAACAAGCTACGGCATGCTTCTTAATCTCTGTCGAGACAATTCTCCTCTGCAGTCAGATCACGAAGTCCGGCGTGACGCCAGAGTGGCCGCAACAGTCCTTGATGGGAATCGGAAGCATGGTTCAGTGGTCGGGGAATGACTAAAGCCTTCCACACTCGAACATTCTTCCCGCATTTCTTTGCTCGGAATGCTCAACCCCTTTCGAAGATGATACCGAATTCGAGTGTCGGATCAAGGAAGCCAACGAAATAAACTTCTATTGGAGGGAGAGACCCGGTTTAGAAATTTTAGGACAGGAGGCTACACATATATGCCGGGGCCTCTTTGAATTGTACAATCAACGAAAGTTGTCTAGAGTTGCAACTGCACATATTTTTGTCATTACATATGCAAAGCTGAAGGCTGTAGATCCAAGCTGTAAACAAGTGGTTTTTAATCTTTCCCTGAACTCATAGAAGGGCAACTATTTCACATGGGACTCAAATCTGAACTAAAATGCACATTTATTTAAAAGTTTTTTTTTTTATTGATAATAATGCTGAATTACTCTAAAAGTATTTTTCTTGACTTTAAAAAAATATTGATCAAACATTTTTGTGGTCCCCAGAACCGGGGAGCAGATCCTTCATTTCACATTTATCTTGGTAAATCAGGATTTGTAAACGATGAAAACGAAACTTTAACGTGAGACAGAACTTGAAGAAAAAAAAAAAAAGGATGCAAGCAGAAGTGATGACGTGATTATAGTATTAATTATTTAGATACTTAGTCACTAATTTGGGACCGAAAATGAGTCAAATCAAGCAAAATGATGATATTTTCCATATTTGGTGAAATTTCCATAAAGCTCCAAGCCAATGTTGAGAATTCCATCGATCACCTATGTAAATCTTGCTTATTCGGATATTTAGAAGTACGGCAGAATTTATTTCATAAAAAATTATTTTTACTTCATTTAGTATGTAACGATGGGTTGATCGTCGTTTAAATATCAAAATTTACCTTATAATTCACAACAATTTTAAATTTTATTTTATCATTCTTTTCAAATTTTACAACTATTCTTAGAAACTTTGCTTTCCTTTTAGATCCACATTTGAGTTAATATTTTTCGAGATTCAAGTACTTCCCTTGGAGGCCTCCATGACTCTGTGATAGAAGCTTCGCTTCCTATGTCGCAAGTTGTGGATTTGATCCCTCCCCCCCCCACACACACACCGTTGCCCTGGGTGTTATTTCTTCACTTTGCGCCACAAATCTTTCTTAGGTTCTCCTGTCTGTTATAAAAACAAATAATTCCAACCTCTCTCGAGGCAATAGCACCCAATCTCTCCGCAGTGTTACCAATGGAAACAACAATATGTCCCTTATTTTTGAAATCGGAAGTAAAGTTAGCCAACTTAAAAGTTGCTTGGTGCTTATTAATTATATATTTTTTGCCTCAACACCAACTACTTGCATTTAAATCTCAACAAACGTTCAATTTTTACCATTTTCTGTCAGCACTTCAAGACGAAAAATTTTTGATCAAAGCGCAAAAAAGAAGAGACAGACCTCAGATAACTTCCACAAGGCAGACGATAGTTAAGATGATGGATTTCTCAAGAAAAAAATTCTTTCCCTCGTCGAGTTCTTTTCGAACAAGAAAGCAAAAAATCGATCTGACCTCCCACTCACGTGACGCCCGTTTATTTTCTTTAGCACCGCGTTTTATGCCCCCGACACCGATCGGAATGACAGAAACGATAATAAAATGGACGTTTCAGCCGTGCGGACATGTGTTCAATGGCTGGAAGAGGGAATTAAGTGTGGTTGTACACGGGACTTCATTTGCACGGAAGTTCAGCTGCACTTGTTCTTTTTTAGTGAAGTGTTCCGTATGCAATTCAGATTAATTTTGGACTAGAATCAAAAGTACCGTCGCTAAAAAGCAAAACATTTGAATTTTCTATTACTGAACGTCTTCTACACTCAGAGCCTGATTACCGCAGGGGCATGTGGGGCACAGGCCCCTCCTTTTAGATTTCAGGGGGCCCAAAATCCCCTTAATTTATCATGCTAATTAAAAATAAATAATTTCACTCAGAATCTAGAGTACAATGATGTCATTGATAGTTTTGCAAATGTTAAAACAAGGAAAAAATTTATTTGTTGATAAAAATTCCGCGAGTCAGAAAACTACTCCAAATTTAGTCTGTATTTACTATTAAAAGTTATATCATAGATAATTTTGGTATTTACAGTTTACTGCAACGGTTAAAGTTTAAACACATTTTATATATTTATCGTATGCTACTTTACTTCTTCTACTTTTTAAAGTATGTATTATAATGTGGTACTACCAAATTTAGTATGGTTGTGTAAAAACGCAAGTATCGAAATATTTTATTGATTCAACATATAAAAAACATATAAAACAATAAGTTCCGTCTAGTACTATACGAGCCTACTTTCCCATATGCCCATACTACTTTCCAGTACCTGATCATTATTCTCAAAAATAGCTAAAATCGCAAATTGTTTCAAACATATTTTTTTAATATTTTAAGCTAATTTCTAGGAATAAAATATTCCTGTAAAAAAAAATAATAAAGCGAATACACTTGTTTCCTTTAAAAAAAATTAACAGCTTTCAAAATGAAAAAATAATTAAAATTAATAAGCTCATTAAAATAAATACATCGTATCAAAAAAAATCGTTCCTTTTTCCCCTGCTGCCAAAAATAATTTTTAAAATGAATTAAGGCACTTACCTAAATAAATAAAAACAATAAAATGTCAACTTAAAGAAATACTTTTCATTATCAAAAAAAAAAAAAAATCGTCTGCGCATATCTTTATGTAGAAACAAAAAAAGGTTTGTTCGAATCGGACTATTCATTCAAAAGTTATTAGGGGGGGGGGCAGACAGACAGACATTTTCCTCCATCTTAATACCCTACTTTCCTATTTTTATTTTTTCGATATTTATTTAATTATTTTACTTATTTTTGACTTTTTTTTGGTTTTTCGCGATATTTTAAAGATGCATTAAGCCTTCTTTCATGCTTTTTCTTCTTTTTCTGACTTTTACTGGGAAAGTAGGCTAAAAAGCAGGGGGGGGGGCACAAAATGAATCTCGTGTCCAGTGTATTCAAAAACCTTAGTCGGGCCTTAGGAGGGCCCTGCAATAGAAATGGGCCCCATGTCCAATGTCAGGATGATCGGACTCTGTCTACATTGGAAAAGTTAGAAGGGGTTCCTTGTAACTTCAAGCATAGGCGCTCATTTGAGGGGTGGGGGCAAGTGGGGACTCAAGCCCTGCCCCTTAAGGAATTAGAACTTCCCTGCTTTTAGTACTTTTTTTCTTGCAAAAATGAAAAAATATTTCTTCCCTAACCATTAATGAAAAAGTTATTAAAAATGTCAAATTTTAAGAGCTTTAACCTGTACTAAAATTGGTTTCCATGGGGAAAATATTTGAGCCCCACCCCCTCAAAACACGTGTATGCAACATGTTTCGAACTTTATCCTTTTGAGGTTGTTCTTCGCAAATTTTACTTTTAGCATGAAGCAATAGATGAAAACAGGTCAGAATGGCTCGTCAATGCGTTGTCATAGCGGCGCATGTGCAAAGGCCGCAAATTTCAACTTTCCTTGTAGTTTGAAACGGTGGTTGTGTGACAATTTGTCATTTCTTTCAATTTTCTGTTCACTGAGTGAACGGGTCGCAACTTTAATTCTTACATTTGCATAAGAATTTTCTTACATCAATTGCCAAAAGTAGTTTCTTTCAATACAGTTGTGAAAAATCTGTTATTTTGGTTTGTCAGCTGGTTAGACATGTTTACCACTTTTCATTTAAACCCCTAAAAAACCCTAAAGCAGATCCATGAAAAGCATTAAAAAAAATTAATTTGAATTTTGGCTTCTTGAATTCAAATTATGTTTTTCGCAATCACGAGTGTGTGTGTATGTAGGCGTGTGTGTTTGTGTGTGTGGGGGAGTATGTGTGTTTGTGTGTAGGGGGTATGTGTGTGCGTAGGCATGTGTGTTTGTGTCTGTGTGCAGGCATGAGTGTTGGTAGTTGTGTGTATGAGTGTTTGTGTGGGTGGGATATGTATTTGTGTGTAGGCATATGTATTTGTGTCTGTGTGCAGGTATGAATGTGTGGGTAGTTGTGTGCATGTGTGTGTATGTGTTTGTGTCTGTGTCTGTGTGCAGGCATGAATGTGTGGGTAGTTGTGTGTATGTGTGTGTGTATGTGTGTGTGTGTATGTATGTGTGTGTAGGTGTCTGTATGTGTAAGTGTGTATGTGTAGGTGTATGTGTGTGTATGTGTTTGTGTGTGTATGCGTGCGTGTAGTTGTGTATGAGTGTTTGTGTGCGTGGGGGCGGGGTATGTATGTAAGCATATGTGTTTGTGTGCAGGCATGAATGTGTTGGTAGTTGTGTGCATGTGTGTGTATTTGTAGGTGTCTGTATGTGTGTGTAGGTGTCTATGTGTGTATGTTGTTGTGTATGTGTGTAGGTGTATTTACGTGTATGTGTGTAGGTGTATGTAAGTGTATGTGTGTAGGTGTATGTAAGTGTATGTGTGTGTGTATGTGTGTATGTGTGCGTGCGTGTGTGTGTTTGTAGTTGTGTATGTATGCGCGTGTGTGAAGGATATAGATGCAACTTGGAGGCGGCTTTCGCTATAGGAGCAGCACCGTGAGGAGCCGGTCGACGGTGATGCTGCAGAGGATGCTGGCGGGAAAATAAAACCAGCGTAACATCAAAAACAGTCAAGTGAGAACAATAAGCAATCGTGATTGCTCGAAAAAAAAAAAAAAAACAGTCTTTATTGTCGACGATATACGAATTTCTCAAAATGAAGTGCTTAGTTGTTTGTTAACTTGTCATACTACCTTAGCAATGAAAAAAAAAAATTCTTTCTCGATATTAATCAGGATTTTTGGAAAAAAACGAACATGTCGCAGACTACCAACTGGTAGCCGTTACGCCACAAAACAATTACGGAATAACCACTTACGATCTTGAACATCCTCGACAAAGACCACGCACCCAGAGAACAAAAACGGTGAAGAGAGAATGGTTCTTTTTTGGTGTGCTCAAGCGTCACTAATCGCCAAGCCCACTTTCACCGCCGGGGTGTGTCTCTGGCGGACGATTAATCCGGGCCGGGCTCATCACCATCATCATCAGGGCTTCCTTCTTTGTGTGCCCTCGCTCAATGGGGCGAAAACGAAAGTGGGGCGCCCTTTTGTGCCTCGCAGATGACGAAGATTACGGGCCTTTGACGAGTGAGGCGGCTCCGGAGTTACGCATAATGGGAGATGTTCGGTGTCCGGATTTGAGCGGGAATGACATAATGCTCGCCTAATGCAGGAATTGTACTCCTGGAGAGGTTTTCAGTAGGAAGCGACGCAGATCTATTAGATCCTGTTGTCGTACCGAAACATCAATTGAAATACATATTCAAACCGCTGTTTTGTTTAACTCTAGTCTCTCTGGTCAGTCGCTTTTCCCGAATAGTGCATCTGTTGCCGTCAAAAGCCGCCTTCACATGGCGTTCTTGTAATTTGCTTATAACCCCCTTATAACTACATTCCTTTTTTTTTTTTTTTTTGAGCAATCACGATTGCTTATTGTTCTCATTTGACCGTTTTTGGTGTCCGTGCCTTTTTCAACTTGGACCAGAAGCCTTTGCAGCACCACCGCCCACCGTCCTCTGCTGGTGGCGCGGCGCGGCTGCTGCAGTTTTGAGCTATCTGTTTCTCCTGGTCGGAGGCGTCCATGTCCTACTCACACGCACGTTCACACATACATACACACACACGACTTCACACACATACACACACACACCTACGTGCATACACACAGGTCTACGCACACACACAACTATGCACAAGTAACCGCCCAGGAGGAGAGGCAGATTTGGGGGGGACAGGAGCCGTTTCTAGAAACAATAACTCCAATGAGTAGGATCCTGTCTCAGTTCGTGATTGCGAAACACATAATTTGAATTCAAAAATTCAGAATTCAAATTAATTTTCTTTCTTTTTTTTTGAGCAATCACGATTGCTTATTGCTTTCATTTGACTGTTTTGATGTGCTATCATTTTATTTTCCCGCCAGCACCCTCTGCAGCATCACCGTCGACCGGCTCCGCACGATGCTGCTCCTCTAGCGAAAACCGTCTCCAGGTTGCGTCAATATCTGCACTTACACGCACGTACAAACAAACACATACACACACATACATACAGACACCTACACATACACACCTACACACAACTACCCACACACTCATGCCTGCACACAGACACAATCACATATGCCTACACACACATACACATTCCCCCCCCTACCACAAACACTCATACACACAACTACCCACACACTCATACCTGCACACAGACACAAACACACGCCTACATACACACACTCGTGATTGCGAAAAACATAATTTGAATTCCAGGCGTCAAAATTCAAATTAATTTTTATTTTATTTATTTATTTATTTATTTATTTTTTTTTTTGATCATTCACGAACTGCTTATTGTCCTCACTTTACAGTAGTTGATGTCCTATCATTTTTCAGAGTTATTCATAAATCATTTACTGAAGAACAGATGAAATTCATTTTATATATTGATGATGCAAATTTGGGAAACTTTTGCCACACGTACGTCGTCTCCCATAAATTTGGACAAATGCCGGTTGTACCCCCCGGTAATACCCAGATCTAGTTGTGTCCTGCTTTCAACTGGAGTTTTCCGGGGTTCTACTCAGAATGGAGTTTACAAAATTGCTTACGCCGGAGTGTAAGATCACTTTCTGAGAAATCACCGATTTTTGCATGTGAGCGGAGACATTTGCTATCCCCCTTTCTTCGATCAGCAGAGGAGATGCGCGGGCCATTAAAGTGCCTGATGAAAGCGGCTATATTTCTCCTTAACTCCAGCATTAGTTCTTCGGAACATTTTCCCCGAAAGAGCTTCCTTGGATACGTTTTCACCCTTACATTTTCTTCAACAACTTAAGGGGTCACATTACTTTTCAAACTTTTTTTTTTAAATTTAAGTAAATTTTATATTTCTTTGAAACCATAAATATGCAAACTTATTTCTTAATCAAGGTTTTTTTTTTTCAAAATTTTAAAATATTGCCTACTTTTTTAAAAATTCAAAAAATTGAGGAATATTTCAATTTTTCAAAATCCCTAAGACTTTTTTATTTTTGCACTAATTTAAGAAAAGTTTTTTGCTGAACGATCACTTTAATCATCTCTAAAAATCAGTGCATTCATTTGCTTATGAGTTTATTACAAAATTTTCTGTGATTAATTATGTAAAAAATCAAAGTTTTTTTTTTTAAAAAATTGGTTTTTAAAGGTTTGACATGCTCTAAACATTAGAGTAATTTATAAAATGCTTATCCCATGCACAGTTTTGTCAAATAGGTTATCCCAATTGCAAAAAGTATTACTTTAAAGATGTATCTTTAATAGAAAAAAATCCTTAGGGATTCTAATGACATGAAAACACAAAAAAGCCATCATCGAGAAAAAGCAGTTTAAAGTTTTTCTTTTGCATAAGAACACATAGCGAGCATGGCCTAAAACCACTCATAACTTTTTAAATATTTGAACTAAAGCAATGAAACTTTTCCCCTGTGTTCAGAATAGATTTAGATTTTAGTTTTGAAATAAGCGATAAAAATTTTTTGGATCGTTTCGTCATTTTTTGAGGTACTGTAACCCCTTAATACCTTTTATCGTGAAGCCTTAGGGTTGCCATGAAAAAAGATGTAGGTTCTTACTATGAAGACTGTCCAACTGAGATCAACTATCATCCAGCGAATAAGAAACCTTTATGACAAAATTACTTCTAGAGATAGAAGCAGTCTGCATTCACTCTCCTCCACTAGTTCAAGCATTAGAGCAGACATCTGATATCATCTGGCGGGAAGCTTTTCAAAGTGAAGTGGTTGCTTGGTGAGCAAAAAGCTTCCCGCCAAACAAGATAAACAATTTCAAAGATCTATTCATATCTCTGAGGAGTTGAAGGTGGGAGGAGGTTCGAATGGAAGTAGCTGTGATGAAAAAGGAGAAGAGGGAGGATGATAGTTTGGCAGATACTTAGCGGGTAAACTAGATATCATAACTTTTTAAGGCTGAGGGTTTTTGGGCTTAGGAAGCAGGTTTCCTTTTTTGTGCGGAAAAGTTAAAGGTTTTCTTGGCGGGGAAATTTTTACAACAGGCTTGTTTTTGATGAGATTTTATCTACTGGAATATCTGCATCCAGTATCTGAGATTGGATCCTATTATGAGATGATTATGTTAACAGCGATTGAAATGTATTAACAAGTTCAGTGATATGCTGAATTGCGACATTTCGCTATTCCGACTTGTTAACAAACTTTGCGAATGAGCAGGTAACTATTCGCAACTCCAACAAACTATAGGGGGCACTGCAGCCACCGTCTAATGGCGGATGAAAAAGGTAAAACAAACGTAGCGTAGAAAATGCTAATAAGTCTAGTAATTTTTGTTTGTGGGCATGACTTGTTTATTTTATTCTTTTTAAAACAATTTTCAAAGTTTTGTGGATATTCTGGCCCATGTAAAAAGAAATGAGAATTCAAGAAGCATTACTAAACATTAGAAATTAATACAAATTTCGTAGTTGTAAGCAGCCATTTCCACGATGTTGAATTCGAAATTTATCAATTCTTGATGAAACTACATTTTTACTGTAGCCATATGAACACTAAAAATATTTCATGTAAATAAATTTTTTGTTTATCAGTGTTATCAAAAGAGTAAGATGAAAGTTCTTTGTTTTGTTTGGCTAGCGCTAATTGTTTTACATTTGTAGCTGAGTTTTTTCTCAAATTTCCGAATCGGTTAATTTAAATTTTTTCGGTTTCGAATGTTTCTAATTTCTGAATTATGATTTATTTCTGTCATGCATCAACAATAAAATTCTCACGGATACATGGCGGTAGTTTTCTTTTTAATTGATCTTCCATTATTTCTTTAAACTTACCGAATTCTGTAATCTTTCTACCATTTTAATCCACAAAGGATAAATAAAATTGGTTTACAACTGACATGCAAAATCTTGCCAAGTGTTCTTTGCACGCCCAATACTAAAACTATAACCCTAAACTAAAATCGCACTATTTTGGCGATTAAAAATTCTCCGTTTTAAACATTTTTCATTCCGTTCTACGATAATATATTCAAGAAAATATTCTGCAAACTATCCTTCTTTTGAGCTTAAGATTTAAAACAAAAAACATATTCTTACAAATTCACAAAAAACAATAGAAAAATTTACCTGGCATAAAGTTATCCTCTTCCAAAAAAAAAAAAAAAAGAATGCTTCGAATATACTTGCAAATGCGAAGTTTATTAATCCAGAATCGTGGAACGCAATGTGGCAATGTTTTAGTTTTTTCGGCAGTTTTGTAAATCACCGCTAGGTAGTGTTTTCGAGCGCTGGAGTTGCGAATTCCAATCTGCGAGTTACTAAAGATCGTGAAAAGAAAATGTTTGATCGCCTTTCATGTTACGATTTAAAAATGTTAAGTTAGTAAATCAACATTTATAAAAATATATTCTAAAAATGTAACAATGTCTATTTCACTAAATTTCTCAAAAGTGGATGATGATTTACCAACAAGAGGGGAAAAAAAAACTTGATCTAAATGTCGACGCTATCACAACTTCGCGTGATACAAATTGATGGCAATAGAAACTGAATCACTATCGATTACACGGTCTTGTGGATCTTTTGAATCAATGGGCGTTTCCATGACAACGAGTCACTTTTTTTATTTACTTTATTATTATTTATACTCCAGCCTCAGCAGCGGTCACGATTTCTTATTTCGAGCTCTTAAGATTCTTTTTCATCAACGAACAAAAAAATTGTTTTCCTCGCTTTCGAATTCTCCTAAATTCAACGCAAGATTTAGAGACTCTCAGCGTTTAAATTGCGCGGGT
The DNA here is from genome assembly GCF_026930045.1 of Uloborus diversus. Lineage (NCBI taxonomy): Eukaryota > Metazoa > Arthropoda > Arachnida > Araneae > Uloboridae > Uloborus > Uloborus diversus. The sequence continues at coordinate 3,930,516 of NC_072732.1, forward strand.
GAAAATGGCACAAAAAATATCCTCCGGTAACATCGCTTTTCGGCTGAGACGTGGTCAACCAGATTTGTTGGGTAAACCATCGGCAGAAACTGGAAAATCCGTCTACCGAGCAGATTTCAAGGTAAAATATTATTCTTATAGCAACTATTGGTATTGCAACGTTGATCACAAATTGTAATATAATCTCCAAGACCATGAATTTTACTAAATTTTCAAAAGGCATTAAAAAACCGGGGGAGTTCTTATAACGTGGAACATGCAAAATTGGCGAAAAAATGTCGGTGTCCCCCCCAGTTTCGATAAAATTTCTTTCAGTGTTTTTCAGTTTCAATTATACATTATTAGAGGATATTTCGATAGTTGGAACCTGGCGATCTTTCTTCATTGGTGTCAATTTTTGGTGGAAACATTTTTATTTTGGCAACCCTGCTGATTTATAGTAGCCCTAGGGGATAGTTCGATAATTGGGAATTTTGGCGCGGTCGTCTTATTTTTGGCGTAAATAATTTTATTTTGGTAACCCTGCTGATTTATAGTAACCCTATGTAAATAGATGTTTCCTTTCTCTTTGTTTAGATTTGCAATGAAAAATACCTCTCGTGCAGATGCTGGAGCCAAAAATTGACGCCAATGAAGAAAGATCGCCAGATTCCCAATTATCGAAATCTTCCCTAACCCTATGTTAATAGATGTTTCCGGTCTCTTTGTTTAGATTTGCAAAGAAAAATAACTCTCGCGCAGGCACTGGAGCCAAAAATTGACGCCGATGAAGAAAGATCACCAGATTCCCAATTATCGAAATCTACCCGATAAACCAAAATCTCCTATTGCAGATATTGCTGCTGCTTTTTACGCTCCTCTTGCTTTAGTTTTACATTTTAAAGAAATTTTTATTGTTATTTAATAACTTGATGCGTTTATTTGTTGGATTATTTTTCGTTTTAATGAAAATTTCAGTCTTATTTGAAGCATTAAATTTTTAATTTTAGTGTTATTGAGTTTGGAAAAGTTTGACAAACAAATGAACACTTTGTATTGACTAGTCTGGCAAAAATTTTGAAAATACACGCCAAATATTGCACGTTATGATAGTTTCCCCGAAGTACATGTGCATGATTTCTTTGGTACACCTAGGGTAATTATCTTAACATTAAACTCGCCAAATAAGCGGAAAAATTCCCCGTTGCTGAAATATTTCTTTAATTTCACATTGTATCATTTTTTCAGGTTACTTATTGACTTAGTCAAACTATTTAATGTTTTTATGGCTTAATTTAATCATTTGGTGGATTGTTTCCTTTCTAATGCAACTTTTAGTTCTGTTGGTCCTTTTCTGTTGAAAAGAGCGTCACTCAGTTGGCGACTTTTTTAATTTTCTCCTTGTCAACAATAGAAAAACTTGTTAAAGCTATTCTACAAGAATATGACGAACATTGAGTTTAGAAGTTGAAGGCATTGAATGTCCACAATTACGAAACTTTTAGTTGGCTTGTTTACATCCGCCAAGTGACGTAACTTTAACGGAAAAGCACCGTCTTGGCGAATGTTTCGATAATTGGGAATCTGGCAATAATTCTTCATTGGCATCAATTTTTTGGTCCTAGTGCCTGCGCGAGATATATTTTTCTTTGCAAATCTAAACAAAGAGACCGGGAACATCTATTCACATAGGGTTGCTGTAATCAGCAGGGTTACAAAAAAATATAAAAAATTACGCCAAAAGCAAGACGACCGCGCCACATTCCCAATTATCGAAATATCCCCCATTCTTGCGCAACAAACTTCTAAAAACACTCTCATCTGCATTTTTTTTTTATTTGAATACAGACACCTACACATACACACACTTACACACAACCACCCACACACTCATGCCTACACACAACTACCCACACACTCATGCCTGCACACAGACAAAAACACATATGCCTACACACACGTACACATTCCCCATCACACAAACACTCATACACACAACTACCCACACACTCATACCTGCACACAAACACAAACACTCATGCCTACATACACACACACTCGTGATTGCGAAAAACATAATTTGAATTCAAGAGGTCAAAATTCAATTTTTTTTTTTTGTATACATTTTGAATTTTTCTTGATAGACTTCGCCATTTACTAAAATTTGGCTGGTCGCCCGATGAGTATGTCTAGTCTAACCAGAAATGAGATGAACTTATTTTGGGACTATAACGGTTGTAAAATGAGTGGAACATGAACTTCCTTCTTCTCCCTCTTCGAAGACCAGACCGTATGATTAAATTAGTGGGTTCAAAAGTCCTGTGATCAGTCGCGAGCTGCAGCCATAAGTGCATTGGAATTATGATAACTGCTATGGACCCTTCAGAACTGTGATGAAAGACGATAGAGATAGAAGTTTTGTCTCATTATATAACATGCCGACCAATGCAATTAGATGAAGGCTTTTATTCCAAAATATACGTTTGCGTTATTACTCAATATAGTTTTTATTGTGTACTGTTTTGAAAATAATAAGAAATACCTTAAACCGAAAGTAAATGCTAAAAATTTGCTGAAAGTCGCAGAGAAACGCTGATAACTACCTGGACATCTGACCCTTTCAGCCCTAGAACCCTAGAACAGTTACTAAGCCCAAGCATTTTACTGAGTAGTAATAAGGAAGTTGCAATCTATTAAATGTTCATGCTTTGACTATAGGATATTGTTAATTGACCCTCAAAACTAAAACATTCACCATCGCCGAATTTTAAAACACCGTGATTGGTTTTTAATGAATTTTTAAAAATCCACGCGCAAAAGTGCGCTCTTCCGAAACGTCACGAGCTTACGTCACAGGGCACTCATGGGCAGCCTTCCGTCGAAGCTCCCTTGTTTTAGCTACGGACATTTTAAGCGAGCTGATATTTTTATTTCTTAGAAATTCAATAATCCTTTTGAACACACTATGGAGACCGGATTCGTTAAAGCACAATCTAATAATCTTCCTCAAGTAACATCAATGATGGTATTCGAATATTTCCGAAAGGTTTAATGTTCAAGAGACGCGAGGAGTTTAATGCGAGGAGGTAAGCCTTCGAAGCCAACCGCCAAGTTTTGTCTTCGAAGCCAACTGCATTTCCTTCGGCTTCTCCCGCGGCGGAAGAGCGCATGACGTCACTTCCTGTGCCATTTGACGTCACAATCGCTTAAACTTTAAAAATTAATTAAAAAAAATTACTTATCGTATCGCAAAATTTTTTTCACCTATGATGTTCATACATGTTACTCTATCACAGCGGTTCCCAACCTTTTCCCAGTTGCGAACCCCTTCCAAACTCCGAAAGAAGTTGGCGAACCCCTTGGGTGTTAGGTAATAAGTAACAAGCAAAAAAAAAAAAAAAAAAAACGCGCGCGCACACAAATACACATAGACAATAAAATTTGTGATTTTTTTTTTTTTTTTTTTAGCTTGATGCTGCTGCATAGTTTATAGCAAGAACGATAACATAATTGCAAAACATAGAATTACAAATATTGCTATATGAACTAAAATGATCGCTAAAAAATGAATGTAAAACAAATTCACCAAAAAATAAACACAATGACTATTCTGTGTTGAGCTTCAATCAAATTTGAAATAATTATGAAAATGGGATATTTATGGAACATAGAGGCTCTAAGTTTGGGTGAAATTTTTCTGACCCTAGGGTACATTTTTCTCTATTGTCACTAAATCAGAAATCAATTAAAGATGATCTTTGAAATACCTATCAGGGAACTCTCATCAGATTCACTAAATGAACTTTTTTTCTTACAGTAAAATGAGAAAGATCTAGGTTTAAGTCTTCTTGAAAAGGACTTCGAGCCTAGGTGCTTGATAAAGATTTACTGCTTACAATAAGTGTTTGATTATTGAAGAAGTTTCTTGCAACTATGTTGTAAGTGCGGAGTAAACTGCGTCTAATTTTTACACAAAAAAGATAATTTTTAACAAAATCAAATATTTTTAAGCTCACTCACTACAAGAGACATTTTCTGCACAAATTTCATAAATTCTTTATTTACCTATAGCACAAATTAAGTTGCATGGTTAAATTCCGTTGTTTTTTTTTTACTGTGTAAATTTCACACTGCCAAACTTTCATCCACGAAAATTTTCAATAGTTATTAATTTTTTATACTTCCTTTGGTATTTTTGCGTTGCTAGCCATTCTTTTCCTTTTTGACAATAAAGTGTAATGTGAAAATTATAGCAACAATCAACAACGTGACCACACTTCTATACATTTTTGACTCAACACAAGATAAGAGCCATAGCTCTTCGTCGGACTCAAATGCTAAAGAAACTAAATATCAAAATATTTTAGACGCTTGTATGTGCTCCATGCTCCATATAATTTTTCATCGAATTTAATCTATTCTTTCCGATCAAAAACTTCTGAGGAAACAAACGCTTTCAAATTCTTTCATCTGAGGACATTGTATTCATAAGTAGAGCTTTTTCAGTATGGCTTCAGAGCTATCACCTACCATTGTCAATGAAAACGCTAAAACCGGCACTTTGCAATGACAGACTAATTTATTTAAATGTAAAATGTGTCAGGAAGTATGCAAATATTTTCAAGCTAAGAGTATCAAATGTGCAAGAGACAAATGGATAAAAAAATGAGTAAAATTTGCTTGAAGCCGCTTGAGCATAAAACTTCATCAGAAACAGTCATGTTAAAACTCTGCCATTACAATATTTTTTTCGCGAACCCCCTAAAAACCTCTCGCGAACCCCCAGGGGTTCGCGAACCACCGGTTGGGAACCGCTGCTCTATCATATAAAAATAAAATTGAAAAATCGAAAAATTCCCTATTGCTAATCGTTACTAAGCATTGAATACTACCAAATATTGTAACTAGAGCAATGACTAAGTTTGCGAAAAAGAGAGTAGTATGCATAGCTGAAAGGGCCTACTGGTTAGAAACTAAAAAGGGAAATTTTTAGACTGACCCTAGAAATCGCTTCCATAACCACACGGTACTGTCTGACCATCGATTACATGGAAAGGCTAATATCTGGTTTATAGGCGGAAATGGACCTATCTATTAGTTTATAGGGGTGTTAGTCAGTTTGTTACAGATGTGCACTTTTGCCTCTCTATTACTAAGCTTTAGTTTTGTAAAAACGAAATTTTGCTCTCAGCAACATTTTTTTAACCTAAAGTATCCGATCTATATTCTCACGGCAAAAAGTGATTTGTTTATTCACAACAAAGTTTTGAGCTTACCATTTTGCTTTTACCTTTCTGAACGAAATGAAAATATTTTCTTTCCTTTTTGTTGTTTCCATGGTAACTATTTCTGTTTTCCCTTATTTTATTTTAGACTAGTGATACCCGCACGGCTTTGCCCGTAATAGAAAAATCAAAATATCTTTTGGTTCGTCTGTATATTTACAAATAATGTATGGTGAATTTTCTCGCCAGTTGGCTTGTACCCATCTTACGGTTCCACGTTATGATCATTTCGTATCTCGCCAATTGGCTTGTGCCCATGTTACGGTTCCACGTTATGATCATTTCGTAATTGACTCGTCCATCTCATGATAGTTTTGTTCTTAAAATTGGAATAGAAAAAGAACAAAATCGAATTTTCGAAAAATCGCTTCGAGGTGCACACCCCCATGCTACATACTAACTTTGTGCCAAATTTCATGAAAATCGGCCGAACGGTCTAGGCGCTATGCGCGTCACACACATCCTACAGACATCCAGACATCCTCCGGACTGAGAGACTTTCAGCTTTATCATTAGTAAAGAGAATGCAATAAATGAATAAGGCACTAGCGACATTATATCACGCGTGCATCAAAATCCCATCGTTATTTTCCCTTCTCCCCTGCTGGATTCATTCAGATGGAATCGTCTTTGCTTGGCAGATTGCCAAATTACATACAATCCGCAGTCAAACAGTAACCACATTTTTTTCTTTTTCAGGAGCCGCCATTGCCTCCCCCACCCACCAGGGGCAAGCGAAGAGAGCTCCTGGAGAGATTTCTGTTCGAAAAGATCTCCGCAGATATCGCGGCCCGAGAATTCCGGCCCCGCAGCCCGCCCTCCTACCGGACCTGTACGCAGGACCACTTCGACGTTGCCGGATTCGACCCGGATGCCGGACTCCGGCCTTCGTTCGAGCACGCTCTCTACTCCGAGCCGCAGCTCACTTTCTGGTCGGATAACCGGAGGGTCTCGCACGGCGTGACGGTGCCGGACTGTCCGACCGGACTGTTCCACCGGTCGGCCGGATTCAGCAAGGGTGTCGTGGAGCGATGGGGTGGAGGGGAAGACTGGGGTGAAGCCCCTCCCACCTGCACAGAGTCGTGTTGACTGGATTCGGGCGATTATTTAAGACAGTGAGTAAATATTTGGTGTAGAAATTAACGACATATAAGTGAACTCTACTATCGACCAATAAAGTGTTTGTTAAAATTGATTATGTTCTTGTTGTTACTTATGTCACTGAGAACACCTAAATCCTATTCACATAGTCACTGGGTACACCTAAATAGTATTCACATAGGAGTATGGATTTAAGACAAAAGAGAGACTTTTGAGAAACTGAATTGCGTAGACGTTCGACTTCGGTCATGATAAATGGTAAAATGTTATCTGACCAAAAAATGCGGCATATATTTAAGTTATAAAAAGTACACTCAATAGCTCATTTAGTCATTTATATGTTAACGGAAAATTGACGTCAATTTAATTTTAATATGTTGGTGGTCCGGTTACTTGAAGGCGGAAATAGCGTTTTCATATGTTGGTTTCAGCTACTGATTGGAGTGTTCTTGGGTCCGTCTTCAACTATTCGCTCTCATTTGTCAAATGCTGATTTCTTCCCTTTTAACGTAAAATAATCATGAGTTTTTGTAAGTACGAAATTAGTTCGGATATGAAAATAGGTTAAGAGACTTACCGACCAGTATGGTTATAGCCACTTCTACTTCTGTGATTCGAGTAGGATTTAGAACGAGATTCGAGCTAAACTAAGCTCCCAATTGTCATTTTAGGTACACCTGTAACAACAGCCTTTATAATGATATTTGCCTAGGCAATGTTAAAGCAAATAACTAACTAATGATTTTATTTTTACTTTTTTCGGGAAAAAATGCGGTAGTGAAATGTTAAGTCCACCGATTTTATATGGGCGATAATAATAAATATACGGTTAGTTATTCGGTCACATAATTGCAGAAAACAATAACATTTATTCTCTTATGTTTGCTATGCATGCAGAGTACGTCATAGTATCCAATATAAAATACAGATTCTTCTCAATGGTAGATTATATAACATTAAGATTAGGATTGTATTTCGTCAAAGTAGAATGTGATAATGATGCCAAACTATCAGGTGTACTCATCTCCACGTTTGCTTGGCAGGATAAATTTAAGAGACTGTTCCAAAACAGAAAAAAGAAGGTGTATAAAATCGGAAGCATTTGTGTCGAAAAGGACAACAATAACACTAGTCGACTATCTTATAGATTCGTGAAAAAGTTTTAAATAAAGAGAGGAAAAAATCCAACCGAAAACGAAAGTTGTTTTGTAAAATCTGTGTTTGATTTGTAAACTATCTTGCTTAATGGCTGAACATCAATATTTATTTTCTTCGGTTTGATTTAGAATGTGCTTACAACCCCCTGAAACACTTGTTAGAGATCAGGCATTCAATTGAGTATGATTTCTTTCGCGGAAAATGGGACACTTCTTTAATAAGTTACAAAGCGGTTGACAACATTATTTAAAAAAAAAAAAAAAAAAACTCTACAAAGCGTTGTAGAAGGATTCCGTTGAAAGCTATTCGGAAGGGGTAAATCTCCCGTTCTGAAGTACTTTAGAATGCGATAAAATTCACCGACTTTCAACTAAAGCGAAGAAACTATGCAGTTAACCCTCATCCCTCTGCATCTGGTTCTACAGCTCAAGAGCGCCGCCCCAGAACTTTTATCAGGAGGCAGCAGAAGCATCGCTATCCTCCTGACCTGCAGAACCATTCTCCAACAATGGAACACGGAGAATGCCAGGAAGCTCCATGCAGACGATATATCGGGCGGAGAGGTCAACCGAGGGGGTGCTGTGATATCTCCTCCGGAGGAATTTGGTCATCGCATTAAATGGTTTTGAATGCTCAGTGGGCACGAATAAAGATGGAAATTCTCCAGTGTGATTTAACAGAGGTCTTCATTATGATTGCTGTTTAGCGGCTGGGAAAATATATTGGAGAGGGATTTCTCAAACTTTCGAAACAGGTGTATGCAATATGTAGATATTTGTGCTTTAATAGGGAAGTTCCCGATTTTTCAATTTTATTTTTATATGATAGAGTAATATGTATGAACATCATAGGTGAAAATTTTTTTGCGATACGATAAGTAGTTTTTCTTAAATTAATTTTTAAAGTTCAAGCGCTTGTGACGTCAAATGTCATAGGAAGTGACGTCATGCGCTCTTCCGATACGGGAGAAGCCGAAGCATGTGCATTCGACTTCGAAGACGAAACGTAAAAGGCTTATCTCCTCGCATTTCTGGAACATTAAATCTCTCATCCTTTCGGAAATATTCGAATATCATCATTGAAGTTACTTGAGGAAATTTATTTAGATTGTGCTTTAACGAATCCGGCCTCCATAGTGTGTTCAAAAGGAGTATTGAATTTCTAAAAAGTAAAAATATCAGCGCGCTCAAAATGTCCCTAGCGAAAACAAGGGATCTTCGGCGGAAGGCTGCCCATTAGTGCCCTGTCACGTAAGCTCGTGATGTTTCAGAAAAGAGCACTTTAGCGTGTGGATTTTTAAAAATTCATTAAAAATCAATCACGGTGTTTTAAAATTCGGCGATGGGGAATTTTTTAGTTTTGAGGGTCAATTAACAATATGCAATAGTCAAAATATGAACATTTAAAAGGTTGCAACTTCCCTATTAAGCTGGATTGATAAGACACTCTTCGTGGGATGAGGAAAACTTACAAAAGCAGAAGGAAGAGAAGGAGAGAGAAAAAGTTGATAACAGAAAGAAAGAAGGAGCTGAACAATAAAGAAAGAATAAGAAATTTTGAATTTTTACATCTTGAATTCAAATTATATATTTTTTGCAATCAAGACTTGCTACAGGTCCCAAATCGTTGGGTTTCTTGTTTCTACAAATGACTCCTATCGCAATCGTAATTACGAATAACATAATTTGAAAGCTCATGATGCAAAATTCAAATTGATGCCAGGGGCTGAATGTTTGATGGTGTGTGCATTCTCTGCTGTAAAACATATTATTCATCATTTCTTTAAGCAGATCATTGAAAAGTGCAAATATCTCATTCAACATTTTCTTTCTGCTCCAAATTTATATCATTCTCAAATATTGCTATCGATGGAAAAATATTTGAATCATTGGACGTAACTATTACTCATACAGAAAAAAAGTTAATAAAAACAAATCCTGCAAAACATTTTCCAAAATTTCATTAATAACATCTCACAGCAAAATTAGATATAATAGAAACGCTTAGTTTCGTTAATAGGAGAAAAATAACGTTTCTCTTTTACTTTTTCGATTATATATTAAATATTTTTAGGTATGTGTTATAAGCAGAACTTTGATCATAACTTTATACTTACTATCGAATCTACAACAACGATTGCTTCGAAATGCAATCACAGTGTTAAGTGAAATCCAACAATGAAAATAGATTTATTCTCTGCCTTATTTAGATATTTTGGTAGATTGTACTTACTACCAAATCTACAGCAACGAATGCTTTGAAATTTTATTAGAGAGTTAAGTCCAACAATGGAAAAAGATTTATTCTCTGCTTTATTTTGATATTTATTTTATCTTGTAAGAACAAGTTTTTAAATTGTTATTTCAATCCTTTTTCAAAGATCTTTAGTGTCCTCGGAAAAATTAAATGTTTTGTGTAATTAGATAATTTACTTGATTTTTTCATTTGAAAGTTGGCTACTATGAATATTTACATCATAAATAAATTTCTTACAATAAAACTTTTAGTCACACTGTGAGTCATAGACGAAACTAGCCATAAATAATTAAGGACAGGACTTGATACCAAACCAAAAATAAAGAAAAAATAATTTGAATTTTGACATCTTGAATTCAAATTATGTTTTTCGCTATCACGAGTGTGTTTGTGTATGTAGGCGTGTGTGCTTATGTGTGGGGGGTATGTGTGTGTGTGTGTGTAGGGAGTATGTGTATGTGTGTAGGCATGTGTGTTTGTGTCTGTGTGCAGGCATGAGTGTGTGGGTAGTTGTGTCTATGAGTGTTTGTGTGCGTGGGGGCGGGGTATGTGTATGTGTGTAGGCATATGTGTTTATGTCTGTGTGCATGCATGAATATGTGGGTAGTTGTGTGTGTATGTGTAGGTGTCTGTATGTATGCGTGTGTGTATGTGTAGGTATCTGTATGTATGCGTGCGTGTGTGTATGTGTGTAAGTGTGTGTGTGTGTAGGATATGAACGCAACCTGGAGACTGTTTTCGCTATAGGAGCAGCATCGTGAGGAGCCGGTCCACGGTGATGCTGCAGAGGGTGCTGGCGGGAAAATAAAATGATATCACATCAAAACAGTCAAATAAAAGCAATAAGCAATCGTGATTGACAAAAAAAAAAAAAGGCAGCCCTATCGTCTTGAAGATTTATATCCACATGCAAATAGTCTTAAATCATTACTGTGTAAAAATTGACCCATGGCATTTAAAGAATTGCAGGAAGAACTTCAATGAACTCCCATACAAACTTAGCCCTCTTTGGTGGGTATGATTAAGTACCCGTAACTGGTATGAGCCTACAGATTTATTGACGACAATAAATCTGTAGGCTCATAAAAATTAAAAATTGAATTCTGAACCAATGAGGCTCGGGTATGGCAGCAGAATTTCTATGGGCAGTGCCAATTAGTATTCTTCGCCTAACGCGCACGAACCTGTGAGTCACCTCTTCGTCGGTATGCAGCGCGAATCTTCATTTGCGATGCTGACCGATGATAGGTCGGTGAGATGAATGCGCCTGTGAGGCGTCACATCTAGCCTCGAGCACTGGTTCTGTCGATTAAGAGGGTAATCGCATATAGGAATCGCAAATGAACTGGATCTTATGGATTTATGCCGCTTCGAAGGTGCCGAAGTATTTTCAACAGTAGCCTTACTGAAACAATAGTTACCGAAATTGTTCAGCATGCTAATAAATGCGAAGACTGTCATTTACTACTTATCTACATGGTCACCACTGTTACTCAGACTTTATTCATTGGGAACACCAACTTTTTCATGCTTTGTTCATAGAAAGATGTTTTCTAACAGTCACACTGTTGAAAGTTCACGTAAATATTTGGGTAAATGTGTATTACTGTAATATGGGTAGCTAACAGTACAGAGAGAATTGTACAATCAGTTTTACTGGAAAAAAAAAACGGTTGAACCAACTGGTACATCACGTGAGGCATATTGTGAAGCACATAATTCGCTTTCCCCCCTTTCCTCCAGAGTCCCATCCAGTATATGGGTTAGGGCGTCTTTCTGCACCCTATGACTTGGCAGGTTCGAATCCCGCTACTTGTGTGTTGTCTTTTTTAATCTGATCAACTACACACAGTGTTCTTGCTTTGTTTACAATGAAACTTTACGGTGAAATAGGATTTTACGAAAAAAAGCGCTGGTACCATGAATGCAAATACTTTTTACCTTAAAATCTAAGATTTTTGGGCAACCACGATTGCTTATTGTTCTCACTCGACTGTTTTGATGTCCTATCATTTTATTTTCCCACCGCCACCTTCCGCACCATCACTGTCGATCGGCTCCTCACGATGCTGCTCCTCTAGCGAAAGCCGTCTCCAGGTTGCATCCATGTCCTACACACACGCGCATACATACACAACTACACACACACACACACACACACACACACACACACACACACACACACGCACGCACACACACACACATACACCTACACACACATACACACAAATACCCACATATTCATGCCTGCACACGGACACAAACACATATGCCTACACACACACACACACATACCCCTCCAAACACACATTCATATACACAACTACCCACACACTTATGCCAGCACACAGACACAAACACACAAGCCTGCACACACGCCTACATACACACACTCGTGATTGCGAAAAACATAATTTGAATTCAAGATGTCAAAATTCAATTTTTTTTTTTGCAGTGCATTGTTGCACGCAGATTTCTGCATCTTCATCTGAGTCAAAGTAAAGCGCCGCTGAAACCACGTCTCACGCTCAAGAGAACAAATAGAAATCCAAAGGTGCTAAATAACGATACATGTTCAACACAATGATTATTAAAGTAAGGTAAAGTTCTTTTTGTTTAAGCTTCGGCTTAATCTTGGTCCAATTGAATTCTTTCTTTCTGGGTTCGTACCTAAGAGAAAGCGCTTGGCCTTTGCTTGCATTCCTATTGTTTCCTGATCGGTTTATTACTTTGTCATTGGTGTTTGGCTAATCCGCTGTTTTTATCTTTTAAGCTGCATGCTTATCTGCTCTTGGCTTTTGTCGGATGTCTTTTCATCCATAAGCTCATTATTTTTTGCATTGAAAAAGGCGTTCCCTGTAACGCCGAAACACGTGTCTGCTGTAATTTACAAATTTGTGCTTCTTCTAACGTTGTTTTTGCCTTACTTTACTGTTCAGCACAAAGGTATTTATTCATCTTACAATGATTATTATTTAATTAATTTAAATGCCATTTTACCACCAAACAACAATACCAAGCAAACAATAATTTAAACGCCGTGACGGTATTTCTTGACGGAGGAAGGTTCATTTCTGCATATTGTCATGTAATGATGAAGTCATTATTCAACCCTCAATGGCGCCCGAACTCAAGAATAACTTTTTGGAAGATGATAGAAGGGTAAACACGCACCAAAGTTTACGATAAGCTAAGGTAAATAAAGGGTGTGCTTGTCAATTGCTCAAGAATGTTTTTATGGATAAATCCTTTTCAGAAAAATGAGATGTGTTTGCGACCCTGTCTGCCACATCAACCATTAATATTTCATCGATAGGCGACCCAAAACGCTGAGAGAAAAAGATATATAAACTTGTTTGGGCGTGGACTAGTAAACGAAATTGGCTTCCTCGAAAGACTGATAGCTTAAATGTTTGGAGAGGGTACAGCCTAGACAGATAATGGAATATCAGCCTTGGATGGAGATATTTATATCTTTATCTCCTTCATCATGACATCATTCGGAGTAAATTGTCCTGCAGAATGAAATGGATATCAGGGATATTTTCTTATTCGCTGGTTAGACAATTTTATAGCCCTCCCCCCTCCCTGTTTGTCCTTCCTCAACTTCGAACACATATCGATTTCAAGAGAGCTTTTTGCACGTGATTCAATTTTGCAAATGTTTCAATTTTTGCAAATGATTCATATGTATCTATGCGTAAAATCCAAAAAGTTTCTGGGGTTTTAATCTTCGACATCCACGTTTGTAATTCTAAAGTAAACAAAAGTTACACGTCACCGCTACTAAATCAACTACGATAAAATACTCGTCTGGTCAGAGCTAATTCTGTATTAGCTACCAGTTTGTTTGGCACTCTAAGCTTTCTTAAGAAGTTTTCCGCCTCAAGCTCAGTCACACCTATGTCGGGCTGATGAGTGATAATAAGCACGAAAACTGCAGTCCTCGGCTGAAATTGACTGAGCTGGAGGTGTATTTCATGTGTACGATAAAATAGTTTGAAGCCAGTTCTTTACCTAATGTCAGTAGAAGGGTTTTACAAAGCATGTTGTGCGACTTGAACAACGAAACAGCACGAGTATAAAATATTCTCATTACCGAATCTTCTAACTTTGTATTTTAATTTTATGCTATGCATAAAAAAAATAAATACTAATCCTTAATGTACCAAGTTGAAGTTTTTATTTACTGACTTTCCAAACTGGAATGAAAATAAAAATTTCATCGCAGTTCATGTTGACTCTTTGTTGAAGAACCATCCTCGTTTCGCACTTCCCATCGAGTAAGGGCATTTCACAAAATAAACAATTCCTAATCAGCATCAACACTTTCTCCATCTTGCAGATAGCAGGCTTTTCGAGTACTTTGTCAACAAATCTGAAATCGATAATGATGTGTGGTGTGTAAGTGGAGGCCTTGACAACACTGATAACAGGTCTGATTGAAATACTGACACATTTAGTTTTCGAGATCACGATAGTAACGAGCTTCATCAAAACCTACTTTTTTGTAGGTAGATGAGAGGATGATATTACGGAGTAGGAGTGAGCAGAAAAGGATTTCAGTATTTTGCTTCGGTTTGGACACAATTTTATATGGGCATAATAACTACTACTTAAAAAAAAAAAATTTGAATTTTGACATCTTGAATTCAAATTATGTTTTTCGCAATCATGAGTGTGTGTATATAGGCATGTGTTTTTGTGTGTGAGGGTATGTGTCTGTGTGTAGGGGTTATGCGTATGTGTGTGTAGGCATGTGTGTTTGTGTCTGTGTGCAGGCATAAGTGTGTGGGTAGTTGTGTGAATGAATGTGTGTGGGGGGGGGGTATGTGTATGTGGGCATGTGTGTTTGTGTCTGTGTGCAGGCATGAATGTGTGGGTAGTTGTGTGTATGTGTGTGTATATTTTTGTGTGTGTATGGTTTTGTGTGTGTATGTGTGGGTGTCTGTATGTATGCGTGTGTGTATGTGTTTGTGTGTGTGTATGTGTTTGTGTATGTGTGTTGGTGTATGTGTGTAGGTGTGTGTATGTGCATGTGTGTGTATGTGTTTCTGTGTGTGTGCGTGTGTAGTTGTGTATGTATGCGCGTGTGTGTAGGATATGGATGCAACATGGAGACGGCTTTCGCTGTAGGAGCAGCATCGTGAGGAGCCCGTCGACGGTGATGGTGCGGAGGGTGGCGGTGGGAAAAATCAAAAGACGCCAAAACCAGTCAAGTGAGAACAATAAGCAATCGTGATTGCTCAAAAACTCCCATGAGAGAGGGCAGTGAGAGTTACCGATTGTTGTTATTGTGTCATTCGGTACAGAATAAAAGGTATTTATTTGATTCAAGAGTTTTTAAGAGGGAGTTTTCCAACATTTCAATCTACTGGTATACATGTAACTTGAAAATCAATTTTAATCATAGCATACACAGAAAAAAACTGTAGTTTCTTTTACTGAGGTCATGTTTCAGCTGACAAGGTTTTATCCATTAGTTAAAACAGTGATGCCCAACGTACGGCCTACAAGCCACATCCGGCCCGCGACGCCTATCCATGTGGCCCGTTGTTTTGTTCTAATGCTACAAATCGAAAAGCCCGATTAGTGAAAACGACAGAAAATTGGAGCCAAATATTCAAAAATGGATTTCTGAAAAATAGATGCATTTAATAAAATAAGTGTCTAGTAATGATAACAACAATCATTGGTTAGTAATTTTTTTCCTTTTCTATACTTTCCTATGTTACTAAGAAAATGATGAAAAATTTAAAATTTTTTGTGTGTTTTGGCCCATGGAAATGATTTCAATATGAGGTGCGGCCCTCAGGCAAAAAAAAAAAAAAAAAAAGGTTGGGCACTCCTGAGTTAAAAGATTCATTTTCTAAGATGGCGTGTTGCGCTTTATGGAACGTCAGGACTGTCGCAATCAAGGGCGGATCCAGAAAACGTTCGAGGAGGGGGCGATTGATTTCTATTTCTCGCCTTTATATAAATTCCCAAACCTCTGCTCCTAATATCATACAAGATAGTATAAAACTCCTTTTTTTAGAACATTAATTTGTAAAAAATTTCAGAGAAATGTATTAAACCCCTTTCCTTAGTGTAGTGTCATCAAAAATGTCCTACAATTGCCGTTTTTGGACTTCAATTTCGCACCATTTCCAGGAGAACTCCCCAAAGCCCTATCTAATATTATCTAAGATAGTGAAAAATTGAGTTTTTGGTATTTCAACTTCAAAAAGTTTCCGATGGATATTCCTAAAATATTTTGAGAATAGATTACTATTGTTTTTTGCAAAAGTTTCAATTCAATAAAAACTCTGGAGCAGAGCTCTCTTTCGCTTAACCTTATTGAAGTTTATTCAAAGTTGCGTATTTGAAATATTAATTTCGGAAATATTTCGTGAGAGAATTCCTGTATCTCAGCTCAAGGAGGGGGCGATCGCCCCCATCGCCCCTCCCTTGTATCCGTCCTTGGTCGCAATCGCCGACATGGCTCTTCTTTCAAGGTCCTGGCGTGGTTGTCTAACGTCAACCATACGTTTGAGTAAAAAAATATATCTTTACCTATATGCTATTATCTCCAGAAAAAGAAGTCAAATAGAGGCAAGAACGCTGGATGATCTTGTATAACAAGCTACAACTCTTATTAAAAAAACGAGCTGATGTGTGCATCACATGACTTCCTTTTACTCCAATTTAATGTCATTTCCCCATTACTGGCAATTTTAATGCGATTCAACAGTTTACTCTCTAAATATCATCAACAGTGGCCAAATTGTAACCAGATTTTAAAAAAAGGCCAAATTTGTTGCCAAGTTGGTGACAAAACTTGGCGACCAAAAGACTGGCGATATATCGCCAAGTGTCCGACAAATTTTAACATCACTTGAGTATACATCGAAATTAACAATGATTCCCCCCCCCAGGGGAGGCAAAAGACCACTTTAGAAACACCGGAATGCAACCGAAAAAGGAGGTGCACAATTAGATCCCACTAGGAGTCTACGTACCAAATTTCAACTTTCTAGGACATACCGTTCTTGAGTTATGCGACACACATACGCACATACATCCGCACATACATACATACGTACATACGGATGTCACGAGAAAAGTCGTTGTAATCAACTCTTGGAATGTCAAAATGGATATTTCGGGTGTTTATATGTTTTTATCAGCGTGTGATCGGGTTGGAAAAAAAAAAAAAAAAACTCAACATTAATTCGGGGGTGAGCAAAATGGAAATTAAGGCCGAATTTTGAGTGAAAATTTTTTCGCGAATACAGTACTTCCTTTTTTGGAAAAGGAGGTAATTAAAGGATGAATTGAGAGAGTGTGAAGTAGGAAGAACCAGAAATTACACAACAAAATAAACCTTACGTTTGAAATTTTTTCAATAGTTTAAACCACCTATGTCATATTACTCAACTATTCAATATTACCCTCCATTTATCATGTTTCTTAAATTTTTTTTTGAGCAATCACGATTGCTTATTGCTTTCATTTGACCGTTTTTGATGTCCTATCATTTTATTTTCCCACCGACACCCTCCGCACCATCACCGTCGACCGGCTCCTCACGATGCTGCTCCTAGAGCGAAAGCCGTCCCCAGGTTGCATCCATGTCCTACACACACATACACAACTACACACATGCACACACACATACACACACACATACACATACACACAAACACAAACACACACAGACACCTACACATACACACAACTACCCACACATTCATGCCTGCACACAGACACAAACACATATGCCTACACACATACATACCCACCCCCCCCCCACACACACATCCATACACACGACTACCCACTCATGCCTGCGCACAGACACAAACACACATACCTACACACACATACACATACCCCCTACACACAAACACACATACCCCCCACACACAAACACACACGCCTACATACACACACTCGTGATTTCGAAAAACATAATTTGAATTCAAGATGTCAAAATTCAAATTATTTTTTTTTTTTTTTTGCATGACTACAAAATAAGTAGTGCTTTATTTTGCAAGAGACCGACAAGAGTTATACTATGCTTCTTCTGTGATTTTTATCCAAAAGTCAGTTAAATTATTTCGACTTAACCGAAAAGTAATTCGTGTTCCCATTTATGTATAACTAGTGGTTCCCGCACGGGTTTGCCCGTAATAGAAAAATTAAAAGATCTTTTGGTTCGCTTGTATATTTACAAATAATGTAAAGTGAATTTTCTCGCCAATTGGCTTGTACCCATGTTACGGTTCCACGTTATGATGTTATGATTGTACCCATGTTACGGTTCCACGTTATGATAATTTCGTGTCTCGCCAATTGGCTTGTGCCCACGTTGCGGTTCCGCGTTATGATAATTTCGTAATTTACTCGTCCATCTTATGATAATTTTGTTCTTAAAATTGGAATAGAAAAAGAACCACATCGAATTTTTGAAAAATCGCTTCAAGGTGCACACTCCCATGCTACAAACTAATTCTGTGCCAAATTTCATGAAAATCGGCCGAACGGTCTAGGCGCTATGCGCGTCACAGAGATCCAGACATCCTACAGACATTCTCCGGACAGAGACTTTCAGCTTTATTATTAGTAAAGATAAAGACAAGTGCACACAAGCCATTTGTAAAAATGCACTCAAAAAAGTATGAATGGAGTTAGTAAATAACAATTTTATGAGTAGTTTGTTGTCCAAAGAGAAAGAAAAAAAAACAGCAAGCTAAAAAAAATCTTTTGAAGATTTTCCAGGAAAAAAGCCGGCCTGAATAAATGTTTAAACATAACTACAGTTTGATGAGGAAAACAAAATAATTAAAAACGGAACAGTCCCTCGAAGCTCACTGAAAATGAAGAATCTTATCGGGATAGAAACTTCCACACGAACTACTCATTCTTCGCAGAGAACTTTCCGATGGGGACTTAAATGTTTGATGCGGAGGCTTTTTAACTGCCAGCCGCAGATAGAAAATAAAAAAAACAACAGCCGCATCTTTTTGTTTTACACTTTCGGTGTTTTTTTTCTTCCTCTAGGAAGGAATGGTTTCATGTCAGATTGCATTCTTTAAAAAAAAAAAAAAAGGAAACATCTTTATTTTTTTACGTTTCCGAAATCACAGTTCCGCTTACTTTTTCTTTCGTTTTCTTCTTTGTTTTTGTTTTAAAGTAAAGCAACTTTTGTTATCTAATAGAACAAGTGTATTTCCTGAAGCGAATTTCTTTTTGAGAATCTAAAAATAGAGGGGAAAATTAAACTACAGGCGTTCAAGTGGTTTCAGAACGTGACAGCTAGTTTTCCGCTAAATTAATTTTTTAAAAAAAACCATGAAATAAAAATTCTTAAATAAATAAACGTATAAGATAGGTGGCGCAATGTGAAATAGTTAAGATAAATTACATTTTTCAAAATGAAATAAATTCAAATTTTTGCTTTAACTTAAAAAGAGATAAAGAAATTTTTTTTCTTTAATAAATAAAGAAAAAAATGTGTGTTAAAATAGAACTTACATTGAAATGTTATTTTGCATTTTTGGCAGTAAATTTGTACCTTCAAATACAAGCGGATAGTTTAATTTTGCCCCATATATGGGACAAAGGCATAATTAAAATATTTTTCTAATAAAATGTTTTTGATTTGATGCTTATTTATTTTATTTATTATTATTATTATTTTTTTTTGAATGACTGAATAAATAAATGAATAGCAAAACTAATAAATAAGTGATTACATGGAGAAATTAGTGAACGAATAAACAAAGAAGTAAATAAATGTGCAATATCAATAAACGAATAAACCAGTAAACATGTAAATAAATTCATAAATAGAAGAGCACATAAATTAAATAATACGCTCCACCTTTCCCTCTCCTTTTTTGCCTCACATGCACTTAGCAAACTGTTCTACACTTCTAAAACAAAAAACCTTGACTAATAATTATTAAACACTGCATTGAACATCAAAAGGTCTCAATTAATATTCGAGATTTTATGAACAAGTGCCTTATTTTAAAACGCAGTAGAGTCCCAAAAAGTCGGCGCCTTCGAAACATTCTAAATCCTGGTGCCGCTACCTAGAAGGGAGAAAAATCCCCCACACGCAGATTGGTAGCAGAGCCTGATTACCGCAGGGTCATGTGGGGCACAGGCCCCTCCTCTTAGATTTCAGGGGGGCCCGAATCCCCTTCATTTATCATGCTAATTAAATATAAATAATGATTTCACTCAGAATCTAGAGTACAATGATATTGTAACGGATTCGGTGAGACTTCCAACTTTCTTGAAAGGACGACACAGTTCTTGATAAAAACACAGGAAATTTATTTACACTATGTACAGGAAAGAGCGTCAACATCTGATAAATTAATCATCAGCAATTAAACAAGGATCACTCAACACCGTAAACTCAACGGTTACACACGTATTTACTTCCAAATACGAAAAACAACACAGCGAAATGCCTCGCAATAAACAGAGCTAATACACTCTCAGTTCGAATTCTCAATCGAAACTAAACTTTTTATCACGCGGGACGCTTTTATAAACATCGAAAGGAATCTCTCAAATATTCCACAAGATTCCAAACGCTTCTCGAAAATAGTAGACCGTTATCAAATTTTATCAATGAACAAAAAAAAGGGGGGGGGGGTGTATACTTTAGCCGAATGTATAGGGGTTGTATATTCATTACGGGAAACTATTTACAGGTTACGTTCCTACAATAATTACTATTTACAGAATGTGTAACAATGTCATTAAAAGTTTTGCAAATGCCAAAACAAGGAAAAAATCTATTTATTGATAAAAAATTCCGCTTCAGATTTGATCTCTTTGCAAATCAGCAAACCACTGCAAATTTAGTCTGTATTTACTATTAAAAGTTATATCACAGATAATTTTGGTATTTATGGTTTACTGCAACGGGCAAAGTTTAACTACATTTTATATATTTATCGTCTACTACTATATCTCTTCTTCTTCTTCATCTTTCTTTATCTTTATCTTTACTAATAATAAAGCTGAAAGTCTCTCTGTCTGGATGTCTGGATGTCTAGATGTCTGTGACGCGCATAGCGCCTAGACCGTTCGGCCGATTTTCATGAAATTTGGCACAAGTTAGTTTGTAGCATGGGAGTGTGCACCTCGAAGCGATTTTTCGAAAATTCGATGTGGTTCTTTTTTTATTCCAATTTTAAGAAAAAAACTATCATAAATTACGAAATTATCCTAACGTGGAACCGTAACATGGGCACAAGCCAATTGGCGAGATACGAAATTATCATAACGTGGAACTGTAACGTCGGTACAAGCCAATTGGCGAGAAAATTCACCATACATTATTATTTGTAAATATACAGGCAAACCAAAAGACCTTTAATTTTTCTATTACGGGCGAAGCCGTGCGGGTGCAACTAGTTTTAAATGTATGTATTATATTGTGGTACTACCAAATTTAGTATGGTTGTGTAAAAAGGCGAGTATCGAAATATTTTATTGGTTCAACATATAAAAAAAGCGGAAAGAGGGGGGGGGACACAAAATGAATTCGTTCCCAGTGTCTTCAAAAATCTTAGTCAGGCCCTAGGGGGGCCCTGAAATGTCCAATGTCAGGATGATCGGGCTCTGATTGGTAGTGTGCATCTGTCATAGCCTAGGGCATTTTCAAACTCCATCACCCTATAGGTCCGCATTAGGCCGAGATTTCCGGACTCTACTGTAGTCAAAATTATTTTTAATATGCGACAAAGTGTGTGCTCATCGACGTTGTGCTCGTATGCAAACTAACCCAGCACAAGTGCAAAGCTAAGAACTTGGGAAAATATGAAAACAATGGCGAGCATTTGGCGAGAAAACTCATCGACACATCAAGGGGGGTCGTTCCCATAACCACCACTAGACTCAGATCCATAACCCCAGTCAAGAAAAATATGAAAATCTCCGCAATTCTTCGCTCCCCGTTGCGTGGGCTCATCTGAGTGCGCGCTTTCGAACCACGCTGAAAAGAACATTTTCTGGGTCGACGGAACGGATGGTAAATAAAGACAGCGTTCGATGGAAGAGACAAGAAGAATAATAGGGACTCTGCACGTGGGGAGTCATGCATGGAAAAAGGTCACGCCCGAGAACGATTTTTCTCTACTTTCGCCTAAAAAGATTCCACCGGGGAGTCTCTCAGTGTTCTTCGGTGGGAACATCTTTCGTTCCGCGATTTGCATTTTAACACTCAACTAAATTTACAACAGTTTAAAATATCAATATGTGATTGCATTAACAATAAAGGGGTGAAGTTAACTTCAAAATCCATCGCACAGGAGTTCATCTTTTCTTTTAGAAGCTCTTTTTTATCCTTCAAGAAACAATAACAGATCTCTTCCCACTTAGTGCCATGTGAACAAACTCGTTCAAGGTTTAAATAGAACATTTGTAGGTGAAAGAGGGGCACATGTGAACATGGTATTTTTTTCTGGGGTTACATCAAGCAAAATATCTTGAAAAATTCTCAAGAAATGAAGGTACCAGTCCTACCTCTTGGCCAAACTTTTAGAGTAATGAGCCACTCTATGTTTCTGTAGCAACAACTTCTTTGTTTTAGCAGGTATTGTATAGAATTTTATTAGTGTCTTCTTCGTATGAAAACTTATTTTAAATTACCTACTTAAAACCTTATTATGGCGCAAACCATATCTTCGCCTCAGAACAACAATAAGATATCTTAGTGTTATTTCTGGGATAAGATATCTTACTGTTGCTCTGAGTCAAAGTATGAACATTCAGGTAAATTTATGTAAATTTTTAATTTTTTTTATTAAACTAAGAATCCTCCTTTTTCACAAGTTAGTTCTAAGGTAGATGATGGGGTATTTGTAAAGACAGCATCTAAAGGCACTTGTGAACAGTTCTCATATCCCTTCCGGAATATTAGCATTAGTGTAGTACATTATAAGTGTTTACAAAATGTGTAAATATTTACAATTTTTTTCTGTAGTCAGATTGCATAGTTATTGTAACTTATTATTAGTATCATAAAATATTTATTTATGTTTATTATTATTATTGCATTTAATTCTTTTGCTATTAAATAGTTGGTTTAAAATTTAGTGTTAGATAATACTTAAAGGAAATAAAAATGCACAAAATATTTAAATTTACTTAATAAACTGAAATTTAAAATCAATATAAAATACATAATCAAACTCTGTTTGAAGCTTAAGATAAATATATAATTAGAATAATCTTTACATCATAAAAAATATGTACTATGTAGTCTCTTAAGTTTCTTTTTTTTTTTTTTTTGAGCAATCAGGATTGCTTATTGTTCTCACTTGACTGTTTTGATGTGCTATCATTTTATTTTCCCGCCAGCACCCTCTGCAGCATCACCGTCGACCGGCTCCTCACGATGCTGCTCCTATAGCGAAAACCGTCTCCAGGTTGCATCCAAATGCTACACACACGCGCATATCTACACAACTGCACACACACACACAAATACATACACCTACACACACAAACACATACACACACACCTACACACACAAACACATACACACACACAAACACATACATACACACACGCATACATACAGACACCTACACACAACTACCCACACACTCACACTCATGCCCGCACACAGACACAAACACATATGCCTATACACACATACACAACTACACACACACAAATACATACACCTACACACACATATACACAAACACATACACACAAACACATACATACACACACACGCATACATACAGACACCTACACATACATACAGACACCTACACATACACACACCTACACACAACTACCCACACACTCATCACACTCATGCCTGCACACAGACACAAACACATATGCCTATACAAACATACACATTCCCCACCACACACAAACACTCATACACACAACTACCCACACACTCATACCTGCACACAGACACAAACGCACATGCCTACACACACATACCCCCCTACACACAAACACACATACCTCCACATACACACACATGCCTACATGCACACACACTCGTGATTGCGAAAAACATAATTTGAATTCAAGAAGTCAAAATTCAATTTTTTTTTTTTTGCACGGGTCAACTCGGTGAACAGGCTACGAGACTTGGAATTTTGGCAGTGAACCCCTTTAATGCAATTAGTAAATACGTATATGTGTCATACTAAAGACATTTTCTTTAAAATATGCTGCTTGTCTTGCATTTTTAAATCGTGTTCATATGTGCCTCAGTCCTGTTCACATATCCCCCCTCCCCTATACTCACTTTTTGAATCAAAACTTAAGTATTCTAAATTGTTCAAAGACGATTTCCTATGAAGCATAAACACTGAAATAAAGAAAGGATAACTAGTATTTAGAGTTACTCCGAGAAACGTGTACTTCTTGAGAAACATTATTGAATCCAAAGTGGATATTTGGCTCACACAAAATACTTTACAGATAAATGGAGACTTTCGAAAACTGGACTAAAAAATCTTCCAAATTTATTCGTAAAGAAAACGGTAAATATTTTAAGCGTATATTTGGAAACAAACGAGATATATTTTCGCATGCGAGATAACTGTAGAAGTTCCGAATAGTGCCGTCTGACACCGACGGGCGAGTTCGAATCGAATCCTGCGGGGTTTTCTTAGAAGAGAAAGGAGGCGATATGTTTTCGACAAGACGTTTAGAGAGCTCTTTATATGCAGCAAGCGGCCCTTTTCTACCCCGCCCCTACCACCCACCTTTTTTCTTAAGATTCTTTCGAAATTTCTATTCATTTTTCTCGTTTCTCATGAGGATAAAATAAAATTTAAAGGAATCTACGGCCTCCAGTTTTCTTTTCTTTTTTTTTTTAAATATTTTTTAAACGGGTTTGCTTTTTTTCGCTTTTTATTAAAAATTCATACGCAAATGCTAAAGGCAGAAACGCCTCAATAAGCAACAAAGAGGTCTTTAAAATTGCCTTTTTTGCTTATTTTTCTGCTTAGACAGCGAAATTATTTACGTTCAAGCTTCTGATCTCTCTTTTCTCTTATAAGCAATTTCCTCATCTTAAAACCGACTTGTTGATCATGGCGGGCTACGTGGTTTTAAGAATTTGTAGAGCCGCTTACTCTTTGGTGTGAGTTTGCAATAAAGATGCTTGTATAACTCACTGAACATTTATTACAACACACGAAAAAATAACATTTACAACATGAATTCAGAATAAATATAACTCAGGAATGATCGAGATATTTAGGAAAGAATAGAATGTAACGCAGCAACTCTGCTTTTGACTTATCGCTACTACGGGATCTTTTGTTCTATCAAGAAAAATAAATTTAAACGTTGCCACTCACGCGAGCACTGAAAATAATAATAATTAAATCAAAGTCTTAGGCTCAGCTGCAGCTGCAGACGATAAGCACTACCACCGACATTGAAGGCAATCCAGGTAATACGAGTCGTTTAAACGGATGAACATTGAAAGTACACGATATTTGTTTGTTTTTTGAAAACTTATTTTTTATTTCGGTAAATATTATCAACATTCATTATTACGTCACGGTTTAACGCTACATACTGCAACATCATAGTTAAAAAACAATCCAAATTTAGGGAAAACGCTTAAAAGTGCCCATAATTAGTAATTTATATTACTAAACACTAGTAATTTATATTACATTCACACATATGATATTTCTAGTTACTACCTGCGATTTCTTTCTTACGAATCTCAGGTAAGTAAGTGATGAGATTTGAAATTATAAGTTGAGTGAAATGTTTGCAGTGGTTCGATTCTCTTAATTCATTCATCGTTCACCTACTTAAAACAATGATGATTTAGGATACAGCGCTATTATTTTTTTTAAAACGAGCTGATGTGTGCATCACATGACTTCCTTTTACTCCAAGTTAATGTCATTTCCCCATTATTGGCAAGTTTAATGTGGTTCAATAGTTTACTTTCTAAATATCACCAACAGTGGTAAAAATGAAAAAAAAAAAAAAAAAAAAAAATCACCAACTTTCTCGCCAGGTTGGCGACAAAACTTGGCGAACAAAAGACTGTCGATATATCGCCAAGTGTCCGACAAATTATAACACACTTGAGTTTACATCAAAATTAACAATGATTTCCCAACAAAAAATAGCAAAAGACCCCTTTAGAAACACCCGAATGCAACCATAAGGAGAGGTGCACAACTAGACCCCCCCCCCAGGAGTCTACGTACCAAATTTCAACTTTCTAGGACGTACCGTTCTTGAGTTATGCGACATACATACGCACAGATAGACGTCACGAGAAAACTCGTTGTAACTAACTCGGGAATCGTCAAAATGGATATTTCGCGAATCTATACGTTCTTAGGCAGTTATCTACGTGCGGTCGAGTCGAAAAAAAAAAAAAAAAACTCAACATTCATTCGAGGGTGAGTAAAATGGAAATTAAGGTCGATTTTTGAGTGAAAATTTTTTCTCGAAAAAAACACTTCCTTTTTTTGTAAAAGGAAGTTAAAAAAAAAAGCTTTTCTCTTAGCATTTACTAAAACGTGCTGCTGCTTTAAGCAAAAGTTTCGGGTGTCTGTACGGTCCTTGACATATATCCACGTGTGGTCGGGTTGAAAAAAAAAAAAAAAAAAAAACTCAACATTCATTTGGGGGTGAGCAAAATGGAAATTAAGGCCGATTTTTGAGTGAAATTTTTTTCGCGAATACAATACTTCCTTTTTTGTAAAAGGAAGTAAAAACTGTTAAATGGAAGAAATAGCGAAAAAAAAAACCAAACAATTAATTGAAAATTTAGAAGTCTAAACCGAAAGGACCAATAAGAACGTGTATCTCGTCAAGAACAAAAGCTTTCTCTCAGGTACGCGAAAAAACAAAAATAAAAGCGAGGATCATTTCAATTAGTTTGTGGGGAAAAAAGCAAAGAATCTCACTGGAAGAAAGGCAAAACTAAAACTGTTCAAGCAGAAAGACAGTTCTGAATTAACTTTCAACAACAAACTGAAGAATATATTTTTGTTGGAAAAATAACCTGTATCGCAAAGTAATTCAAAATTTTAATCGGAAATAAACTGCACATTTTCTCGCAGACGATGACACTCTGAGCCTCGTCAACTAAAAGTGACAGGGCAAGTTGCAGCCCTCCAGGTATATACAGCTTTTAGAGCGCTAAAAAAAGGAAGGTGATACGTTTCTGACAAGGCATTTAGTACGCTATTTATATGCAGCAAGTAACCATTTTCTTCGAAGATCTGTTTAAAAAATAGAGTCATCGAATATTCTCTCCTTTTCTTTAAAGTTCTCATGGGAATGGAATGCGAGTATTCCTTTCTGTTTCCTCGTATCTCTTTGAAAGAAGTTATTTTCTTGACTGCTTTTCGTTTTCTTTCGTTTCAACGAGACAATTCAAAAAACGAAAGAAGAAGAAAATGCTTGGCAAATGAAAAGATAGAGCAGTAATGTTCTACTGAGATAGTGTGTTTTTATTTTCCCTTCCAGTGTTTGCATACTGGGAGAAATGATTACCAGACGATTGCGCCTAACTATTTTCCGTCATCTAGTTATCAAATGGTCCAGGCAAAGAGAGAAAGAAAAAAAAAGGGGGGGGGGGGCTTTCTTTTTTCCTCCAATAAGCCACTGTTCTTAAATTTTATTTCCTCACATGAAAGATAAAACCTTATGCACATTTGAAGTTCATTTTTAAAAAAAATGTTACTACAGCCAACGCTCTTTAGAACGACCCCCTATTACTGCGACCCTTCCGTTATAGCGTCCGATGCTAGAAGCCCCGGTCCTTATTCCATAGATGCAATGTTATTTTAACGTCCATTACAGCGTCCAAACTGAACCGCTAATTTCAATATAATGTCCAAAACTAAATTTCTCTTCTTTTTTTTTACTTTATCCCGAGGACTAACAATCCGAAAACTAATATTTAAGCATTTTATGTTTTTAAATTTAAAATATTTCAATTGAACTTAATTACAGGTTGGTAGGATGAAATAAAAATAATGATGAAACCTGCACGCAATGAGTGGAAATTATGAGTTTTACTTTTTGGGGAAAATCAAGAAAGTGGAAAGCTTCTATAGTACAATGTAATAAGAGAAGATATACCTGGAAAACATCTTAAATAAGAAAAATTAAAAACTGTAATATTTATCTAATATTTTAAATAACTGATTTTCAATGAATTTTGTCGTTAAACGTACTATTTTTAAGTTATATGAGTAATTTATGGATAGTACGAGCATTTCAGCATAAAATTTAAAACGAGAAAGAAGCTAGCAAAATATTTTTTTTTAAATATAAATATTTTATTATTTTGTTAGCTTCTTGATTATCTTTTGAGATGAAGCATAACTTTGAAATATATTTCTGTGTTAAAAAAAAAAATGGTTAAATAACATGCAGTACATTATAACGACCTCTCGTTACAGCGAACGATTTCGTTTGGACGACAGGGGTCGTTATAACAAGCGTTGATTGCATCTAATACAGCGGAACCTCGTTTACCCGGTCTCCAATTTTCCGGATCAAATTAGCTAATTTAAAAAAAATCTACATTCACTGAAATAATTATTCTAAACTATGATAGCTAGAACAGAACTTACAAATGCACCAAATATTCGCTCTTTATTTTGATTAAATGTATAACTTATGCATAGGTTTTGCAAAATAAATTATAATAATTTAAAAACCAACTTGGCGTATTTGGCCAACCCAACTGAAGCTCTGCTATTAACGTTAAAGTATTTGCGAGTAACAATTCTATGTAATTTTGTTATAAAGCAACATTTTTTCTTCTGCAACAGAAGATAAGTCTGCTTATTTACAAATGTGTTTTGCTCATCATTTTATACTACTCGGATTATTCGGATTTTTGCCTTTTCGGATTGGTCTTTGATCCTAGTTAGTCCGGATAACGAGGTTATACTGAACTGAACAAGAAGTTCCGTCTAGAACTAAACGAGCCTACTTTCCTGTATACCCATATCTACTTTCTAGTATCTGATCAATATTCTCAAAAATAGCTAAAATCGCAAATTGTTTCAAACAATATTGTTTAATACTTTAAGCTGATTCCTAGGAAAAAATATGTCTTACTCATCTAAAGAATTAGACGCGTAAAAAAATAGATGAATAAACGAACAAATAAAATAGCAGCAGCTTCTGAACAATGAAGCTATAACACTTTTTTCCATTAAAAAAATCTTTAACCCCTTTCAAAAAGAAAAAAAAAAGAATTCAAATTAATAAGCTCATTAAAATAAATACATCATATCAAAAAATAAAAATTGTTTTTCCCCTTGCTGTCAATTTTTTTTAAAAAATGATTTAATGCAGTTTCCAAAATAAATAAAAACAATAAAATGTCAACTTAAAGAAATAATTTCCAGTGTCAAAAAAATAAATAAATAAATAAATAAAAAATCGTCTGCGCATATCTTTATGTAGAAACAAAGAACTCCGAGTTTATCCTTCGAAAACTGAATACAAAAATTAAAACTTTAGAGTGAAAATAAACACAAATCATATTAGGAATAATTAAGATCTCAGTAAAAACCATGGCTGCGGAGTCGGAGTCAATCTCATTTTGAGACAAAAGAGTCAGATTCGGGAGCCGAAGATTTTTAAGTCTAAGACTCGGGGAGTTGGATAAAGTCCCAACTTTGCCAATGTTTACGGAGACGGAGTCGGACTTATTTTGAGATAAAAGAGTCGGAGTTGAATTTTTAAGAGTCGGGGTCAGTCATTTTTCCTCCTTGTATACATTTTTTTCAAAGCTACGAAGTCAGAGTCGAAGTCGTGGAGTCGGAGTCTGACTAATTTTCGGGAACAGGAGTCGGAGTCAAATGCCCTAAAACTCTTGGAGTTCTATTCGGGATTTGTTCGTCAAGAGCTATTTCCGACAAAAGTTGTTTGAAGTAAATCCGCCTTTAAGTTCGGAATCTATATTGACCGACAGACATTTTCCCCATCTCAATACCCTACTTTCCAATTTTTATTGTTTCGATAGTTATTTATTTATTTTCTTTCTTTCTTTTCTTTTTTCGCGATATTTTCAAGATGCATTAAGCCTTCTTGCAAGCTTTTTTCTTCTTTCTCTGACTTTTACTGGAAAATTATTAAACTATTTCAACAGAGAGAACATGATTACTACTCAATGTATATGATAATAATGAAACAATTTTATTTTCCTTCATTTCTTTCTTTCTTTTGAAAGTTTGTTTATTTTTATTGTTCGTCATAATATTTTCGTTATCTGACATCATGATATTTCTGCCTTTTGGTAGATATCTTCAGCTTCAATTTTTCTTCTAATGAACCTAATACTTGTGTTTGTGTTCGCACTTCAAATGTTCAATCTGAATGCGTTATAGAACCAATAGTTCCAATAAAAAAAATTCTTATTTTAATAAATGTAACCTCTTTTTCGCTATTTTGAAAAATCTAGTAGGTGTTTTTTAAACAAAAAAAAGGGGGGGGGAGCTTCAAGCCCTCGGTCATTGAATTCCAATGCTCCCTTAGCAAAGACAAAACTACTGTGTCTACTGCTGCAAGATCGGCATTCCCGCTTCGATGCTCTTGCTCATGTTTGAATTAATTTTTCTCGCGTTTGGTACCATATAGAGCCCCTACATATACCAGGCCGAACTGTCCGCCATTTTGGATCAAAAGTCGGAGAAATATTACCACACTAGATGTGTTTTCGCTTCCTTTCAGCTTCATTTTATGTTAGCGTATGCATTCGTTTTTGTCCCAAATTAATATTAGAACAATTAGTGTCAAATTTTGAAAAAATAAACAAGCCAACTTAACATTAAGAAAACGAAAACATTTCAATTGGTGAAATATTACATATATTATTATTATTCGGTTATTTGTATGATTAATTAACTTGCTAATTAATTATGAAACTAGTATCACTTTACACTATTAATGCTAGTAGTATTAGTGTAACTATTTATTTTTATGTGCTAATACTATATACTTGAATTTCCAATAAAGTGACTTAGTCCTATTTTTGGCAGCATTACATTTTTGGATCTTAGCAATTAATTCATCAACTGATTTGAAAATGTACTAGTTGTACATAAAAGAAAGCATAATTCTCCAAACTAAATTACTCCATAGCAATAAAAATAGTACCGAGAATACAAAACAATGTTTACTGCTTTCGCACTGCCGAGTTTTAGCTTCGGATTTCCAGCAAATCGTCAATAAAATTGATTTTTTATCTTGGGTTATTAATTTTGAAATTTAAAGAAACAAAATCGTTTCTGTGAACTATTAGCACAGTACACTGTGGCACACTCACTTACTTTTACGACCTTAACATTATTTCTTGCGTCTTTAAAGAAAATGCTAAGGCAACTATTTAAAAACATAAATTAACTTTATTTGGATTCTACACACAACAGGGCTTCCAAATTGCCCTTGCTATTCGATCTGCCACGAGACAACCAACATCAACAAAAATCAAGCTTTCGAATGCCACGAATCTACGATACATTAACAGAAAGACAGCTAACTAAATTGGACCGTCAGGAGGGAAATTTGCATGTCGAAAAGCGCCCTCTTGCGCACAGGTATACTCGAGGATTTTTATGGAGATTTTCCAGTCTTTTAATAATTCACCCTATGGCAATGGCTCAAGAACAGACGATCACTTTGATCCAAAATGGCGGATGAGTCGGCTCTCTAGTTATAGGGGCCTTTGGTACATACTAAGAGAAAGGAGAAATCTAGTGCCCAGTCAGATCCTTCAAGAACAACATAAATTAAAGCTAAATGGCAAAATTATCGATGCATTCAAATTAGATTCTAAAACATCAAGCTTATGAAGCTAATACGAAAGGAGAGAATAATTTAAGCTCGTCGCTCCAATTAATAATTTATTACTTTCACAGAAATATCTTTCGGAGACATATTTAATCATGCGAATAAATAAAAATGCTCCGTATTTCCCGATTAAAAAATACTGTTATATTTTTGCAGTCAACATTCTATTAAATGTTAATTTTTGCAACACAGAAGATGTTAAAGAAAATAAATAATTCAGCAAAAATGATTCGAAAAAGTTTTCGTAGAATTACCTTTAGCTCCAATGTTAGTTCATTTCTCTTTTCTTAAACGAATTTCGCACATATATTTTTATTGCCAATGGCATAATTTAATTACTTTCTTCAAAGGCAAGAAAGATGACATTCTTTTTTGACAGAGAAAAAAATATAAAAAGCGAAACCCGGAGTCTCAATTATAAAAGAAAGAAAAAAAAATCACAAAAACACTCGTTTTTTAATTGAAAAAAAAAAAAAA
Organism: Uloborus diversus; assembly: GCF_026930045.1. Lineage (NCBI taxonomy): Eukaryota > Metazoa > Arthropoda > Arachnida > Araneae > Uloboridae > Uloborus > Uloborus diversus. Next base: position 3,962,622 of record NC_072732.1, read on the forward strand.
AAAACAAGCCGATGTGTGCATCACATGACTTCCTTTTACTCCACTTTAATGCCATTTCCCCATTACTGGCAATTTTAATGGGATTCAATTGTTTACTCTCTAAATGTCACCAACAATGGACAAAGTGAAACCAAATAAAAAAAAATCGCCAAAAGTGTCGCCAAGTTGGCGACAAAACTTGGCGACCAAAAGACTGGCGATATATCGCCAAGTGTCCGACAAATTATAACACCACTTGAGTTTACATCGAAATCAACAATGATTTCCCCCAAAAAAGGTGCAAAAGACCCCCTTAGGAACATCCGAATGCAACCAAAAGAGAAGGTGCGCAACTAGACCCCACTAGGAGTCTACGTGCCAAATTTCAACTTTCTAGGACATACCGTTTTTGAGTTATGCGAGATACATACACACATACATACGTACATACGGACGTCACGAGAAAATTCGTTGTAATTAACTCGGGGGTCGTCAAAATGGATATTTCGGGTGTCTGTAGGTTCCTAGGCATATATCCACGTGTGGTCGGGTCGAAAACAAAAATCAACATTCATTCGGGGATGAGAAAAATGGAAATTAATACCGATTTTTGAGTGAAATTTTTTTCGCGAATACAATACTTCCATTTTTGTAAAAGGAAGTAAAAAATGGTAAAAAAAACTTCGATACATGGGACTTCGCAAATAGAAAGATAATAAACACGAGCAAAGAAGAGACTCGAGGAGCTTGGAAAAAGAGTTAGCTGTCAAAAATGTTTTTATGGCTGCTCTATAGGTTGATTCCTTTTTTCAGAGTCACTAAGTACTGTGGGGATATTTGTTTGACAGGAAGTTCAGGATGTCAAATATATTTCGTATCTATGTGACAGATACTTGCATTTTTAAAATGATACTGCTATTTAGTTTCTGGTTTATTTTTGTAAGTCTTCGTGAAGCATTAAGATATTTCTAGTCAAGCTTTCTATTCGTCAATTTTTGCTTTTGCTCTTTTTTTTTCAAATATTTATTCAGCTTTTTTATTCCCAACACGTCAAAAAAACTTCTTCGCGAGGAAAAAAATACTTGAAAACATTTCACGTTTTTGTTGATAAGTCATTAAGGCGAAAATACTGGCATTGGAGAAAAGTTTTTTTTTTTTTTTTTTTTTTTTTGAGCAATCACGATTGCTTATTATTCTTACTTGACCGTTTTTGATGTCCGTGCCTTTTTCAGCTTGGACCAGGGGCCTCTGCAGCACCACCGCCCACCGTCCTGTGCAGGCGCGACTGTCCCCCGGTTCTGAGCTATCCGCTTCTCCTAGTTTGAGACGTCTTCACACACACACGCACGCACGCACACACACACACACATTCACTCACGTCTACGTACATACACAAAGGTCTACGTGCATACACACAGGTCTACGTGCATACACACAGGTCTACGCACACACACACACACACACAAGCCTACACACATACACACACACACACATACACGCAACTATGTACAAATTACAACATTGTTAGCTCAAAATTTTAATAATACTACGGAAACTTGTTGCAGTTGCGAGGTCACAAAAACCTTATTCATCAGTGTTTAGGTATGAGTTTCGGATATGTCAACTGCCTGAATACTAAGTGTTTACTATTGTTCATTTTCAAAACCATTATCTTTTTTTTTCATGAAAAGTAGTGATAATAGAGCATCTGAATAAATGTTGAAAGTGCTCGTCTTATACTATTTTACCGAACGTTTTGTGATCATTTTAAGACTTGATAAAAAACTGCTTGAAAAATAATAACTTGTAAATTTTTTATTAAGAACAAATACTCGGAATTTCGTTTAGCATATTTTAAAAAGTATTAAAAGTAAAATGTGTCCTGTGTGGTCAAGAATCACACGAGAGCTAGGGCCAATGAAAATGATTTGCCATCCTACTGAAGGAAAAAAGGAGAAGAGAAATAATGGTTTTGTTTTGCTAATAAATAACTCTATGGATAGCTTTTCTCAAGCACGCAAGAGAAATGTATTTGCCATTTTGTACCAAACAAAGAGCAATAAAATGAATTTTTCATTTTTTCCAATGCTGACTTCATTTCTTGTAGCACATTACAGTTATGGATACCATCAAAACCATCAGAACCACCTTCAAAGATCTTTGATCAAATTCTTTTCCTTAAATTAGTGTATCCATCATTGAGTGATCTAATTATCTGGCGTAGTTTTGTTTTATTATTTTCATGAAACTTCTCAAAACATTTGCAGGGCACGTTTGATGCCATTTCAAAATATTTTAATGTAAAATATTTTAATGCTTCACATTGTTTTCTAATTAGGTAATTCAATTTCAATAGTGCAACTCAATATTTCTTTAAATAGAATAAAGGCATGGTGAACCACAAAAAACTTTGATTTATTTGCATAATTATAAGGAATTTATGAAAGAAGAAAAAAAAATTAAAAAGAAAAATTATATTAATTTGAATTTTTGGCATCTTGAATTCAAATTATGTTTTTCGCAATCACGAGCGTGTGTGTGTATGAATGCGCGTGTTTGTGTAGGCGCATGTGTGTGTGTTTGTGTAGGCGCATGTGTCTGGGTGCGTGTGTATGTATGCATGTGTGTGCGTGTTGTGTATGCAGTGCTGTGTGTATGCGCGCGCGTGTGTGTGTGTAGGCGTTCGTGTGTGTATGTAGGCATATGTGTTTGTGTCTGTGTGCAGTCATGAGTATGTGCGTGTAGGAGTGTGTGTATGTGTGTGTATGCGTGTGTGTGAAGTATATGGACGCAACCTGGAGACGGTTTTCGCAAGAGGAGCAGCATCGTGAGGCCGGTCGACGTGACGGTGGTGCTGGCAAAGGGTGCTGGTGGGAAAATAAAATTATAGGAACACCAAAAAAAGTGAGAGCAATAAGCAATCGTGATTGCTCAACAAGATGAACTTTAGTTCAGTTCAATCGCAAAATTTTCCCACAATGAAAAGTAAACAATCATATTCAGCTCAAGAGGGAACCATTGAAGATTATGCTAATGCAAGAAGATAATTGTCTATTGAGGAAAATTGCAATTTACTATAAAATAAAAAAGCATCTCAACAATGCAGAAGTAACACGAAAAAAAGAACATAAAATGTACGAAACATATAAGTTCTAGTATGATGTTATCTACTTTTGTTCTTAAACTTATGAATGTTCTGTTTCTACATTGTACTGTATTACTGTAACGGCTCATTTTTGCCTTTAATTTTTTTATTTGTGGTCGTAAACTATTGTACTGCTCTCTTCAATAATATGTTATAATATTTGCTCCATCATTGGTTATTTTAATAGTTAATGCATTATTTGCAGAACATTATAAAATATGACAACAAAACAAGTTATATTTTTTTCAAAAAAAAAAAAAAAAGCAAACAAATACTGGTACCACCAAAAATAAAAGAAAAATAAATACCAGAATTTTATTTTGATCCGGTATTGTTATCACTATTAATAGCTAAACTTTAAGATTTACCGAAAATTCAACTGTGGCATTTCACTTTGGATGTAAAGAAGCAGGAAGTCACAACCGAGTTGTGACATAACTAGTGTTTTACGTCATCAGTGACGTCACGACCAGGAGGCATAGATCGGATAAAACTGCCAAATAGTTTAATCGACTTCAATTTAAATTGATTTATGGATTCGAGTTTGCGAGATAATTGTAACCGGATACGTCAGCAGCTGCAACGTCCAGTTTAAACGCGACAGTAAACTAACCTAACTAGTAATACTACCATTTTCTTTCTGACAACAACTTGTATGGTGACAAATTCGACATAAAAACTGCTACTATTTCTGATTGTTTTTTCCACGAAGAAAAAGTTTTGAGTCTTGCAAGTTTAACAAACTGAAAAATAAATGATAAAACCAATGAAACTAAAATGCTCGTTTGTGAAAATATTGCGCACACAACTGTTATGAATGCAATTCCAGTGAAGCTCAAGTATTAAATTAGTTCATTTTGAAAAAGGTTCCTTGGACTTATGAAACATGAAAAAGTAAAAATTTTGAAAATTTAACCCATTAGCTTTTTAACCGTCATTTGATTCATAATTACGTCGATAAACGCAATTTTAAAATTTTATGTTAACAAAAAATCGTTTAAACAAATAATACAACCTGGTTTTTTCAATCATGCATTTATTCCGCAGTTTTTCATGCTTTAATCTTTACACTATTTCTTATTCGGATAACTATGCAATTCTTTAGGAGTTTTTGTTCAGTTTCATGCCACTGCATGCACTATTTAACGTTAAGGAGCAGTATGTTTCCGTTTGGTGACGTACCCAAATTTTAGCTCGATTGTAGACAATAACCAATGATATTCTCACTGAAGATAATATTAATTTAATTATTAACTTGTATACAGAGCACTAGGCTGATGAAAAAATGTATTAATTTCTGCAGCGTTTGATGTATCTACGTATCGTTTAATTTTGTATGGTTAACAGTATCAATTCCTTATTTTTCTGAGCATAAAAAAATACTTTTTGAAGGATATGGTACGACTATACCATATTTATCAATATTTTAGAATATTTGACAGTTATGTATGTAAAAAGACTGGTATATAAATTCCCTTTATCTACCAGTTTGTCGGCACTCTCAACTTCAATGAAATATCTGCCTCCAGCTCGGTTATTCACTATTCCTGATTGATGAGTTCTAACATGAACGAAACTGCAGTCTCATGATGTGATAACCGGGCTGGATGATACATCGCATGTAGTTCTGCTACAGCCCTGGCTTAGGGGCAGTAACTTACTACTAAAAGTACTTCTTGTTTTTTTCAGTTAAATCCGTACGTTAAGAAACTGTTTTTTAACCATAAAACATACTTGAATGAAACTGCGAGTTTTCAAAAAAATTTCTTCAAAACTTAACCAATAAATAGAAACATTTTTCAAAAGATATTTTATTTAAAAAAAAATAGGCATTTATATTGTTCAGCGGTAATAAACTTCTAAGTAACACCGAATAACTAAACTAATGCTTCTTTCAACAATTTAAAATGATGAAATGAACTTTAAAAAATTATATTGCTTCTGCTCACAAGTTGGACGGGTCATAATTAAATGCGTCCGCTCACAAACCACAACGCTGCTTGGTAAAACATTTAAAAGCCAAGTGGTTGAAATTTCAGAAAAAATAAAATAAAGTTAAATAAGTAAGCAAATAAATAATAGCAATTTTAAGAGCAATGAACTGTAAAAGGAGCCGAGACAGGTTTTGCGGCAAAGACTACAAAAATGAGCAGTAAGTTTAAATCCACGCTTAAACATCTACATTTATAACTTAATATTTTTAATGACGCATATTTTTAAAAGTTCATTACCTTTTTAATAGTTCGAGTTTTCGAGGTCTCATTTTGCTTTTAAATTGGAAGATTTTCTCCAAAAGTCAACGACTTTGCATAAATAAATTTTTATTCATTTGTAACTACTAAAATACATTTAACATTTACAGCAAACTGCTACATAATTTTTGCTTCTTTAGTTATACTCAAAGCTTCAGTCATTGATACCCTCAATTGAACAGTATATCTAAATACTTGATTATTTCGTGAAGTGTCACAATCAAGCATTTTTTTTCTCAATTAGAGATTTTTTAACCAATAAAAAGAATGTTTGCACTTTATCCAAAACATGTTTTACTCAACTATATTAAATTTCTCTTAGTTATTAGATGTCAGTTGAAAAGCTCAAGATTTTCCTTGTTAATTATTTTCAAAAATTTTAAACCCTCATTAGCCTTTAAAAAAATATTTATGAAATTTGTTTGGTGATTTTCTAATTTGGTTGCAATGAAAATCTTGGATAATGATCTAAGATATTCCTGCAAATCATTAATGCTTTTCACTCTGTCAAGATAACTTACTAATAACCCTGTAGTAAGCCTTAAAAACTAATTTCTAATGATTAAGAAAAATTTGGGTGTAGAATTTTCCTCTCAATAATTTGAATTTAAACTTTCTTCAATAGTTTCATTTTGTTATTCCATTTTTTTTTTAATTTCCATGTTTCTCCTTCGTTTCTTAAATTTTCTTATTCATTAAAAGTTGTCCTTTTCCCCTTAGTCATTAAAAACTTTTCCTCGATTGCATCTACAAAGTTGATATTTCGTATGATGTCATAATAGGGATTTTCTCTCTATGACTCTGATTTTCTTATATTGACACACTTTTACTTATAAAAACAGAATGTTTCATTTAGACCTTTATATTTTCACCGAAGTCATTAAAGGTAAAGAATTTTTTCCATCAATATTTTCACCTCAATTATTTGATTTTTGGTCTATTTTTATTTAGTTACTGATACCACCATAATAGGTATTTTTCACCTTAGTCTTCTGCATTTTACCCTCACTGGATAGGATTCGATTTGCTTGTTATTTAAAGGTTTTTTCAACAAAATATTATGCATTCATTCACAGCGACAAGATGCTCTAAATTAAAATAATACAGATTTAAGGTAGATGTTTTAAAATCAAGAAATAGTAAAAATACCTCCGATACCGCTTACTTTTAACATTCATGCTATTAACAAAAGTGGATGTAACACTGTGTGAATTAAATGAAAATGTAAAAAAAAAGTTATCGTTTTCTTGTAAAAAAAAAAAAAAAAAAAGCCAGTGTTTTTTCATCCGGTTTGAATCTATATGTATACAAGTACACAGTAAAATGATAAAATAAGCAAACTTCGATAAACAACAATACGTATAGGCTCGATACAAATTTCACCATAGAGGGACATATCGTTGTACACAGAGGCATTTTGCTTTTAATATAAAATGCGATGAATTCCCATTCATTGATAAAAGTCATGTTATTGCATTACACATGGCCGAAGATGAGATCGATGAAAACAAATCTCATTTCTCGGGGCTCAAAGAAAACAAACCCGCGCGTCCCAAACAAACTTTTGTTTTCATAAATAGAATCTGTGCCTTCTATCCAAGCCCGCATTTCTTTCACGCAATTTGAAGAATGCAGGCGATCTTCAGGTAATGCCACCTCCCGCCATGACCCTCTCCACCCTTGAACCGGTTCAAACTGGCATTGTCGGGGAAGAAAAGAATGCCTTCATAGGCAGATGAATTCGTTCGAATTCTGCAGCATCCCTCCTTTCAGCAGAGTTTTCTCTCTCTCTCTTTTTCTTCGCCTCTGCTAAAGAGATCTGACAGAGCGGGAGTTGTTTAGTGATGCAACAAGGACGCGTTCAAGGGATAATGAATTGATTCGAGGCGTTTGTGAATGGACGCAGAAGGTGTCTTCGCGAAATTCAGGATGTCAAGCTTCGTCGCGTCGGAGAGACGTGACATTGAAGAAGGGTTATTTTTCCAGAAGATGAGAAGGGTGATGATAATTTTAGCGTCTTTTAAAGAACGTCTTTTAAACTGAATTGTTTTTAATTCACTTAAACTTTGCGGATTGTTGTATAGAGCAGTTGTCTGACACAAGACTGTATTTAAATTTTGGTCCATGCAACAATTTGCATGTGTCTAAATTCCAAAAAAAAATAAATAAAAAAAAAAAATAAATAAATAAATAAAATGAAAAACCAATTTTGGAAATTTAAAAAAAATTTAATTTGAACTTTGACATTTTGAATTAAAATTATGTTTTTCGCAATCACGAGTGTGTGTATGTAGGCGTGTATGTTTGTGTGTGGGGAGTATGTGTATGTAGGCATGTGTGTTTGTGTGTGTGTGGGTGGTTTTGTGTATGTGTGTTTGTGTGGGCGGTATGTGTATGTGTGGGTAGTTGTGTGTATGTGTAGGTGTGTGTACGTATGTGTGTGTGCGTGGGTAGTTGTGTGTATGTGTGTTTGTGTGGAGGGGGGGGGGGTATGTGTTGAGCGGGAGTTGTTTAGTGATGCAACAAGGACGCGTTCAAGGGATAATGAATTGATTCGAGGCGTTTGTGAATGGACGCAGAAGGTGTCTTCGCGAAATTCAGGATGTCAGGCTTCGTCGCGTCGGAGAGACGTGACATTGAAGGAGGGTTATTTTTCCAAAAGATGGGAAGGGTGATGATAACTTCAGTTCCATGTCGTTAAAGGACGTTAAATTGTTTTTAATTCACTTATACTTTGCGGATTATTGTATAGAGCAGTTGTCTGACACTACATTTACATTTTGGTCCACGCAATTTGCATGTGTCTAAATGAAAAAAATAATAATAATAAAATTTATTTGAATTTTGACATCTTGAATTCAAATTATGTTTTTCGCAATTACGAGTGTGTGTATGTAGGCGTGTGTTTGTGTGTGGGGGGTATGTGTATGTGTGTAGGCATGTGTGTTTGTGTCTGTGTGCTGGTATAAGTGTGTGGGTAGTTGTATGTATGAATGTGTGTGGGGGTATGTGTGTGTGTAGGCATATGTGTTTGTGTCTGTGTGCTGTCATGAATGTGTGGTTAGTTGTGTGTATGTATGTTTTTGTCTTTTGTGTATGTGTAGGTGTCTGTATGTATGCGTGTGTGTATAGATGTATGTGTGTAGGTGTATGTGTGTAGGTGTATGTGTGTGTATATGTGCGTGTAGTTGTGTATGTATGCGCGTGTGTGTAGGACATAGACGCAACCTGGAGACTGGTTTCGCTATAGGAGCAGCATCGTGAGGAGCCGGTCGACGGTGATGATGCGGAGGGTGGCGGTGGGAAAATAAAATGATAAGACGCCAAAAACAGTCAAATGAAAGCAATAAGCAATCGTGTTTGCTCAAAAAAAATAGCAATTATGAAAATTAATAAAAGTTTGATATTTAGTTTTTTTTTTTGTCAAAAGTGGAATTCTAGAGTATTTGCACAGGCCTAGCTGCATTATTTACTTTAGTAAATCAACCTGAAAGCAGGTCCCTAATTTCGCTTTTCTCCAGGGGGGGGGGGTGTCAATGTCATATACTCAATGTAAATTATATTGAGAAACAACAAAAAATCGGCGCCCAATTATACGCAAATACGTATGTTTCTCAAAGCCAGGAAGGTGGGAGGGCAATTGCCTCCTAGTTGAATACGACATCTTATTTTAAGCAGTAGAGAGCTTCTACAACTCCAACTCGAGGTTATAGTAGCCCGTTCAAAAAATTAAGTTCTTTTTCAAAAAAAAAAATCTTTTGATGAATTTGCAGCTTCTTTTCATTTAACTTCAAAACGAAAACAGAAGGGAAAAGGAACGAAAAACGATCTATTGAGGAAACAATATTGAAAAATGGATGAGAAAACAAGTAAACCAAAAAAAGGGAAAACAGAAAAGAGTAATATGTGGAGAGAATAAAACAAATATTGAACGCGGCGAAGGCCACCCGTAAACTTTGGCTGGAAATACAAACCTCATACGTTCATCGATTGGACGATATTGCGTTTGTCCACAAGTCAGACATCCTCATTTACTGGGTAGCTTCACCATTTTTTATACCCCCCCCCCCTCTCTCTCTCTCGCTCCCAAAAACATAATAGAAAAGAAAAAAACACTGAGTCTTCTTCGAGTTTCTAAATTCTCATAGTTTTTCATGAAAAAAAAATAAATTTTTAGTGCATACTTCTATTTTTAAAACTGAAATAGTACTTAAATGTTCATTTGATAGTTGGATTGTTCTATATGTCTTATTGTAGAGTTCCCGATGAAATAATATGATTGTAAATCTGTCTTTTCTGTACCTATTACGGACTAAATTTCGTGCAGTCTGAACAATATGTTTATGATACAGATTATGCAAACTAAATTTAATAAATTACGCAGAAATTTGCATCTGTAGAAAACAAAATTATGCTTCGTTAAAATAGATTAGATTGGATCGTTAAAATAGAGTAGATAAATTTGATGCTTTCAAATTCAAAGTTAATTTTTAATCATCAAAGTATTTAAAGGGATCGCATTTTTTCCGTTTTCTTCTTTTTTTCTTTTTTTGAGCAATAACTTTGCTTTTTTTTCTGATTTGACTGTTTTGAATTCTTATGATTTTATTCGACCCCCCGCCTCCCTCAGCAGCACCACCGTCAACCAGCTCCTCCCGATGTTGCTCCTATGGCAAAAATCGTCTCCAGGTTGCGTCCATATCCTACACACACACTCACACACATACACCTACACACACACTCATGCCTGCACACAGACACAAACACACACGTGATTGCGAAAAACATAATTTGAATTCCCCAGATGTCAAAATTCAAATTATGATTATTATTATTATTTTGTTGTTTAAGTTAGGGCTCTTTTTTTTCCGATGAAAAATTAGAGCTTTAAACGGAGTTTAGAATTTTCTCAAACTTGTTTCGTCACCACGCCACAAAGCAGCTTCGACTGCATCTGCATAACTATTTGAGAAATTTTTTTTGATGCGTCTCACAACTATTTCTCGTTAGTAAAAAGCGAAATTTTTTTTTCACAAACCTTTAATCAACCAAGTAACTATTCTTTATAATTAAATTTTCCCTTTTCTCATGCAAAATTCTTGCAAACAATAAAATACAGGGGGAAAATCATAAAATAATTAATGTTGGAAAATTGAAAAGAATAAATTTTTTTATAAATCAATAAGTAACTAAAAATACGTACAAAACATAAACAATGACAACAAACCAAAAAACAAATAACGTTAAAGCATTTTTTTTCCAATCCATTCCCAAATGAATGTCTATAAATATGTAAAATTAAAGCATATCACACTTTACGCAATTTACAGTATTCATCGAGCAATAAAAGTGCGTTAATCAACGAAAATCATAAAAAATGCACTATAATCCTTGTTCTTCTATACAATCTACATCAAATAAATGTACTTTAATTCTTGTTCTTCTATACAATCTACATCAAATAAATGTACTTTAGTTCTTGTTCTTCTATACAATCTACATCGAATAACGTAAATGCGTTCATTATTTACGTTATTCATCAAGCAATAAAAGTGCATTAATCAACGAAAATCATAAAAAATGTACTTTAATTATTGTTCTTCCATGCAATCTACATCAAAGAAAGTCTAAAAAATTCAGCTTCCTCTGTCTAATATCAGAAGCTAATCCTTTCAGTACCACCTCACGCAGGCGATATTTATATCCCCAAAACACATAAAACCGAACTTCCCAGGGCGAGCGAGCGACCCTTTTCCGATACAGTAAATCAATCGCTTCTCGTCACCTACATTCCCCCTTCTCTGTAGAACACGGCGACTTCTCAGACGAAGCATAAAACCGAGACTTCCATTATTCCGCGAAAGGTGCAAAAAAAGGGAGCACGACTCCTCTTTTATGGGTCGGAGATTTATTCCTTTTAATTATGCCCCAGATGCGTCCGAGAGAATGGGAAGCGGCAGTGGTCGAATGCTAAGCAGGTGCTCATAACTGTCGTGCTGCGGTGAATGGCGATGAATCTGACTCCTGCGAGGGCGTGAAACACGACAAATGGGTCATCACATACATTCATGGCCAGACGTATCCATATTTATCATACGCATACGTTCAATATTTGTGTCTCGCATGCACTAGTAGACAATTATAGAATCAATTTTATTTTATTATTATTATTTAAGTTTGTTTTAATCATAACTTAACTGAATTTAGTTTTACTTGGTTAAACAAAGAAAATTAATTTAAAAATAACTCAAAATTCATTGCACCTCATAAATTAAATTAAAAAAATAATTTAATTTTTAAAATCATAACTTAAATATTTTATTATTACGGGAAACCTAGACAAATTACAAACTCGATAGTAAAATATATTTATTTATTGCAGTAAAATTAAAGCTATATCATGAATCGGTGTCTATAAATCATTAGTTGCTTTACTTTTTAAAATAAATGACAAACAAAAATCTAAATACGTAATGGAAATTTTTATAAAATTCTAAACTTCCGGTTATCTTCCTATAAAAGCGATTTTTGGTTGGAAATTTAAAGAAAAAAAATCTTGACGTATGTTATTCACTTTTCTTTAAAATTATTTCAAACGACGAAGTACAGCACAAAGTTTAGCAAACTACTAATCTCTACACAAACGACATTTTTCCTTAGCTAGACTAACGTATGTCCAAAAAAATGTGGTTTTCCGCTTATTAGTTGCATTGTACAATATGTAGCATTCTATTTTGCATCGAACCATATGAACGTAATTTAAAAAAAAAACTTTCTGATTTTTTACCAGTGTTAAAAGAGCGTGCAATCCATCCTTCGCATGCGCCAGACGAACGTTTTCTCTCCCTCCTGAAAGTTACGTATATGAGATGTACGTTAGTCTGGCTCTGATGTACAGAGTTTAGGTTTTGTTACAAATTGTTCAACGAAAACTTTTTTCGTCCTAACGAAGTAAAACTAAATTGAATCAAGTTGTGATTTCAAAATTGAATCTGTTTTTGTAGACCAGTATGAGAAAGAGAAAACGAGTGGAAATAATAAAAAAGGCATTAAAAAAATTTAAATCATGAAGCAGGGCTTTATTACTGAATAGGCCAACTAGGCCATGGCTCCCGACATTCAGGGTCAAACAAATGGAAAAAATTGTTTTAGCCAATGGCTTAAGTTTTACTTTTTGACTGCAGGCGGACCAAGAAAAAGTCTAAGGCCTCCCAATATGTTAATTGGGCCCTGTGATAAAAACAGAACAGAACGAAAAATTAATTCTTGGTAGGTTTTAAGGCCTCCCAATATGTTAATTGGGCCCTGTGATATAAACAGAACAGAACGAAAAATTAATTCTAGGTAGGTTTTCAAAGAAATGAATAAAAGTAATGATGTTTACAATAACCTATTCTTTACTATTAAAATCTGTGCGTGTGTGTCTGTAACCCAATCGCCCCTGGAATGTCAATATCTACCTGGTCAACACCAGTCCCGTGGATACAAGACATACAGAGAAAGCCATTCCGCCCTGTCTCACCCCTCTAAACCTTAATATATAGAGCGAAATTCTTATAAGTGAAAAATTCAACATAAAAAAATTCAACCAAACACACGTCACCAAAAAATTATGAAACATCCTCAAAGCTTAACTATGGCCAACTTTGGCTCAAAGGAGAAAGAGATAGAGCACAAAAGATGTTCAATTCAACAAGGTATGTTCTTTTACTCAAGTTTATTTTCAAAGTTCGTTAAATATTCAATCTTGAGTAAAAGGCCACCCAGGCCCGGCTCTAGGGGTAGGCGCCTAGGCCGCAGATCTTAGAAGTGGCAAATTTCGAAATTGATTTTTCTTTTTTTTTTTTTTTTTTTTTTTTGAAGCATGAATATCTGTTTCAGCGTCATAGAATTCACTATTTTAATGTTAATAAAAAGATAATTTACTAGAAACTCCCTTTAATTGTAAACACTTTACTAGTATTTTTATTTTATTCATATGTTATTATTTTATTCTTTTATTATTATTATTTATTGGGGGGGGGGGGGGGCGGTACTTGTTAACATCGCATAGGGAGACATAACAACTAGAGTCGGCCCTGAGGCCACCAATAATTCAGTAACATAATTCAGTATCCAGTATCCATAATTCAGTAACATGCTCATGGAATGTTTTCTTTTTTGGGTTTCAAAAACTGTCCGCTTTCCCTCGTCGTAATAAACGAGGAATGCCGGGAATCGAAGGTTGCGTGCTTTATCGATGTTGCGTCGATACCGAAATTCCATCTCCCCCAAGGTCCCAGACACCGTTTGACTTGTTTATGGCGCAACGAACAGGTAACCTCATCTGTATCATCCTCTTTTTGCCCACGCTACGCAGCGTCCATATTTTAAAGACAACAAGCAGAGTTGCACGGTCTAAATCGAAAATAAAAGGTTCTTCGAGTGAAGCGTGTACAACAATCAGGCTTAAATAAAAGAAAAAGATTTCCCGTCATATCGTGTAGAGAAGAGCAATTTCATGAATCTAAATTCAAAACTCCTCGGTTTCTTTAAATTCCTGAAATTTAATCATTGTTATTTACAGGTGTAAACATTCAGTTTCACGGATTTTCTGGCGAAGACCTCCCACATGCCCCCATTAGGAGGGCGAAAACACACCAATGTGAATTCCTGAGCATCAAAGGACCTGTGTGCCAAATATGGAAAAGATCCAATGAAACTGGATTCGTATAACGCCCCCCCCCCCTTCTTGTTAGGGAATTCCCGAGTATCAAAGGTTTTATGCCCCACATTTGGAAAAAACCCGCCTTAAGGTCTGGAATTTTTTAGTAGCATAGACAAACATACCACCCCCCAAGCACGCTCATTTTTATTTTTATAAACTCGGTTGTACCAACTCGATGACTACAAGAATGGTTCGCATTTATAACCTCATTGTAAAATGTACAATTTTAAAAGTGCAAATAAAAAAAAATTGAAATTTGTGATTTATGGATAATTAAAGGGGGAAAGAAGTTGTGCAAATTGCCATTCATTGCAAAATATGGTTGTTTCTTCACTAACTGTAAGCATGTAATATCGTAGTTATAAACCATGTAACTCATGTTGTAATGTTGTGCCTTAAGTTTCGAGTAGTCTTGGAAAAATTAAATTTATAGTGCAGTTTCGCATCGAAAAGAGATCGCATCGAAAGATGCTACTATCTCGTGGAGAAACTGGGTTTCCGAATTTTCGTGATAACAGCAGGCGCTGATAGTGGGATAAAGGAATGTTGTTTTGGGAGAACGAATTAAGGCGGCAAAAAGCAAAGCCTCTGAGGCAGCCCTCTAAGAAATAAAAAAAAACTTTTACCTTAAGCAAGCTCATTTGTGAATTCTACAAAAATCAAGCATTCCTTTTCCTGTAATGTTACATGCAACGTAACATCTTACAACGTTTCATCTTACTCATTAAATAATTTTTATATTTCTACCAGAGTAAATTGATAAAAAATGTTTTTCATTTGGGAACTTTTCCCTTCATAAATCAAAGGTTCTTTAACTTGAAAATAGATCGCATCAAAAAAAAAAAAAAAAGATACTGAGCACGGTTAGGCGAACAGCCTACCAGTATCCCCTTTCTAATGACAACTGAACAATTGGGGTCAATGCTAAGGCGATGACCTCAAAACCAAATAAACAACACCCCGACTGAATTTTTACACTTCGAAACTAGGCTAACCACGTGAGATAAGTTGATATTTAATTTTAAGATTTAATGTGTTGCATAAGGACGGAAACCATGAGGTTCTGCTTTTGAATCATTCCTTCCCCAGAAACTTTGTATTAAAAGCATATTGTCAAAAATAGTATGCTAAAATTTATCAATATAGACCAGTAGTAAACAGCTTGAGGATATTTTGAGTTGCACCACTGTTGTTATACAAGCCTTACATGAGTCATTATGATTGGGTGATTAATCTGCGCGGTCTTGTTTACTGTTAAAAGTTATATTGGGTTTAATTGGCGTAAAGGAAAACATGCTGTAAAGGGAAACAAACTGTACAACTAAAATAATGGGGATTTTTGGAGCTAAACTATTGATGAGTGTAGTAATGTCAACGTAAAGAAGTTATTCGGAAAGTTTCGAAAGTTTCCGAACAATCGTGTAAGCGTCATCATTTTTAAAGATGACACAACGAAAACAGTTGTTGATAAAATGTTTAGCGATCTTACACTTTTGTTGCTGGCAGGTTTACAAACGCGGGGAAAAAAAAATATCTGATTTCAACTAATTTTATTTCTCACTTGAAAATGATTACTATAAACATTTAAGCATAAACTTCAACTTCCCTGTTATTTTTATGTGCAATTTAGATGTTTACCGAATACACGCTGTGGTTAAACAAAATAAGCGTTTCATTCTTCCTACTTTTTGAAAGATTAAATTATTATGTAAAATAGATTTTTTGGTGTGTTTTACACCAATTGGGTTCATAGTTTTATTTTTCACTAGTGGTATCCGCACGGCTTTGCCCGTAATAGAAAAATTAAAAGGTCTTTTGGTTCGCCTGTATATTTACAAATAATGTATGGTGACTTTTCTCGCCAATTGGCTTGTACCCATGTTACGATTCCACGTTATGATAATTTCGTATCTCGCCAATTGGCTTGTGCCCATGTTACGGTTCCACGTTATAATAATTTCGTAATTTACTCGTCCATTATATAAAAGTTTTGTTCTTAAAATTGGAATAGAAAAAGAATTTCATCGAATTTTCGAAAAATTGCTTCGAGGTACACACCCCATGCTACAAACTAACTTTGTGCCAAATTTCATTAAAATCGGCTGAACGGTCTAGGCGCTGTGCGCGTCACAGAGATCCAGACATCCTACAGACATCCAGACAGAGAGACTTTCAGCTTTATTATTAGTAAAGATGAGACTTTCCTTTTAAAATAATTTTAGATTAGATTTAAAAAAATTCTGCTGGTCAGATGCGACCCATGTACTACAAATTAGTGTTATTATCATTATTTTTAATGCAGAACTCTAAACTTATTGTATACTTCGGTTATTTACCTGCATCATGGGGAAGGAAACAGTTTCTATTTACCATCTAGTATTTGGGATAAGTAGAAAAACGCAGAGGTAAATGAATGCTATGCTTCCTTAAGAGGTTTTCCATCTCCAGCTCAGTCACTTTCCTATGCCGGGCTGATGAGTGCTAATAAGCACGAAACTGCAGTCCTCGGCTGGAAATGACAGAGCTGGCGGTGTATTTCACGTATTTCTGCTTTAGCCCTGGCTAATGGGCGGTAATTTACTGAATATTTCCGGACTAGTAAACAAAGAAAAAATATAATTTAAGGTTCTTATAGTGCAACTCTGGGAGAACTCTAAACATTCCTAATTGTTAAATCATCATGAGTAGCACAATAACAAATAAGGTATAATTTAATTCCGATCAAAGTCTTCTTCAAAATTAGTGAAGAACACTTTTTTAAGCTTTACACACTGACAATAAAATTAAATTTTATCCGTAAGAGTATGATTGGAATGATTGTTTTTACAAAGAAAACATTAGCATTTACTAAGTTAAACTTATTTATTGTAAAAAACGCGGCACAATTCCATAAAAACTAGACAAAATGTGAACACCGACTTCAAAATTCTAATTAAAATACCATGTTTTAACAATGACTTTGAAAATAAGGCAAGTTCATCGTAAAAAACACTGCTGATCATAGTAAAAACTTGACTTCAAAATTTTGATTAATTTACCGCGTTTGTTTAAAATGAATTATTTTTTTTTCGAAAATTAAGTCTCAGTATCAAACTTCATTACATTTTACGTCAGTAAGACAAAGGAAAGTTTTGGAAAGCATTATACTTAACGTATCCCTTCGAGGATCGATGATATGATACAAGAAAAAGTAACAGTAAGATGCTTTAAAAGGCTGTCAACAACCATTACCCGATGCAATATGCAAGTTATCAACTTTTTATGAATTCTGTAATAGTCTCAGAGCCGGATTTAGGGGAGGGCAGGCGAGGCTACTGCCCCGGGGCCTCCACAACAAAGGGGCCCCCACAATAAAATTGTTACAAAAATATCCTAACTTTCACGGGTCGAAAATATCGGATATATACATATATATCAAAGTATCGGATATTTTCGAAAATATGACGATCTTTTCGAACCCTGATTAGAGGCCTCCACTCCTTCGTTGCCCCGGGGCCTCCACATTTCCAAATCCGGCTCTGAATAGTCTAATTTACTTTCAAACAGATAACAAATATCTTCACAAATTTAGTATATAATAGTAAACACACACTGGAAACTTTCTTAGAAGACTAATAAGAGAGGTATTTTCAAAATAATCCATATTTTCTAACACCACAGAATTAAGATTTTTACTGCCACAATCTTAAGTTTTCCCATTTTGTTATGAAATGAAACCAACATAGTTGCGCAATTTCAGCAAATAGAATTTTATGTTGGTTTTAAGCTTTGGTGCATTGAATAGAATAAGATATTGGTCCACACAAAGAAATGTCAGCCATTTGGCATTATATAACCAAAAAGAAAATATGTTTCATTGCTTACACCCACGGATGACCTATTAAACTATGCTTGCCTCCCGTTCCTTGTGAGCTCTTCGGCATTTTAAAGGGCAAAAGGCAATAAATATGTGCACGTGAATTTTTTTCTTAAATTTTATTATTCTGTCAAGTATGCATTTTCTAGATTCATCTTTCGACTGATAATAATTTGCAGTCTCTGAAACTGCAATAAAGGATGTCAAAGCACTAATATATTTATTGTGCTCAAATGTAGGATAACCGTATTATCACGACTCTATATTTCATTGAAGTAGCAGGGCATCATATCCCGCCTCCTCCTCCCAATCAATCAAAAACTCAATTAATATTTTCAAACTTCTTTCTTACTAGAAGAGTCCACCCTTTTGCATAAAAGACAATCCATGTCGTATATATGGTGATTTACATTATACGCAATAATATAAAAAAACATTTTTACCTTAGGGTTTGAAATTTTCGTACTAACCAGCACTCACTATTCATTTGCCAACCAACGGCTGAATCAAATTACATGACAACTGTTATCCTAGGGCCTGTTCATAAATAATGTCATACTCCCAGCTTCTTTTTAATACCCCCCTCCCCTCCAATCTTTAATACATGTCATACTCTTTTTTTTTATTAACATATTCCTGTGAAAAAACCTAATGTCACTTCTTGTAACTCGCTCCTTCCCCCTTGTCACCAAACTGTCCGGAACCCTCTCCCCCTCTCAAAGAGTGATATTATTTGTAGGCAGCCCCCTAGTAAAAAAGTTAATGTTGATTGCGAAATGAGAAACAATACTGGTGGTGGTGACATTTGAAAATTAGAAGTGCAATCTGCATTTGATTTGGAGAAGATCCCTCTCGAAAGTTTACGAAGCAGCATATTACTTCTGATGTTAATATGTCTGTAGTTTCCGTCATCAGTGGCGTAGCCAAGGGGGGATCCAGGGGGTCCGGACCCCCTCCGAAATGACTAAATGTAAATATATCATTGAAGAAAAAATTGTATTGTGTTGAAAACAAGCATTTAACTGAAGTAAAAAAAAATATGCATACATATTTCTCTTGTAGGTTTATATAACATACAAAAAAAAAAAAAAAAAAAATTGAAGGGAAAATTGATAAAGTAAAATGGCCGAGGAAAGGGGGGTCGAAATAAGGCGTAGATCTTTTATTGCAACGATTCTCAATTTTTCCCTAGTGTGCGAAAATATTAATCTCTGTAGTCTCCAAAGCATTGGTTTCCCTTGTATCATTGAAGTAGATGCAAATTCTAAGAATATACCTGTTTAGAATCTAACAAAAGGCACTTCTCCGTCGTCGAGTTTCCTCCAAATCAAGAAATTTCTCCCTGCCTGAGGAAGTGGGGAATCCATTTTGCATTAAATTTTGCTGCTTGGTTTAAATTCAAATGCATTCAAAATTATTACTTGTCATTATTAACAATTAAATAAAATTTTCATCTCGAAATTCTATTTTGCTTATTTTTAATACGATCTCCATATCAATTAGTCAAATTTCCTTTCCACCCCCCCCCCCGAAATAACTTCCTGGCTATCCACTGATTGGACCCCCTCCGAAACGAAATCCTGGCTACGCCACTGTCCGTCATACGGAAATAGTTCATTTTCGTCGAAAGTATGAAAATTCCCGCTAAAATAAAAAGCACAGGAGCTCGGCTCCCACGAGCTTCTGTGCAAAATGAAGCTCTTGGTGAATAGCAAGATAATTGAATTATCATTCATGCCTATGAAAGTTTTATAGAATCTATATCGTTTTGTTAACGGTAGAAATATTCATTGCACAAACGGTTCTGCATTTTACACTGCCTGTATTTACTTTGATCTGGAACCACACAAGAAGACCTCACGCAGTCTTGCATCACAGAGCGCAATTTGTCCCCATAACGACCCAAGATGGCTTCCGAAACAATGAGAGGTATGCTAAAGAAACAATACGAGCGCATTTGGTAACAAACATCTTCGGTTAAGACGACACAGCCATAAAGGAAAACAAACAGCTTATAAAAATAATGGCATCCCCATAAAATGCTTGTTTAAGATCGGAACACGGAGACAAAACAGTTTCGGGCCATTGCATAACGTAATAATCAAAGACAAACCCGGTATTAAATACATTCGAAAACACTCTAGCACGAAAGGTTTCTGAAGAGCAGAATAAGCTTGACTATTCATTTTATTTGAAAGTATAGAAATTAGTAGAGTTAATTGCATAAAATCTATTTTACACGAACGTATATGAATTCCATGAATTGTTTAAGGATGAAAAATTTAGTTCGCTTGTCCTTGTTACAGTTAACACAGTAAGTGTAAACGCGCTATTAATTGCATAGGAATGTTACCATAAAATTCTTCTTTCAAAATCTGTGCGAAGGATTTAAAGTACTAAGACCTTACTTTAAATTCAACAACCAAATGAAATGAACTTCCTTTTTTAAAGGAACAAAAAAACTGTTTGAGTATCGCATAGAAAACCTTTTCTATATCATTTTTGTGGTCCTCAAATGATTTCATGAAATTGTAAATGAATGGATGTAAAAGGAAAAAATAAAGCTGGAACAGTTTCGAAATAATACATTTTTTTACATCTCAAACAAAAAAAAAGAGAGAGAGAGAAGCAGCATGGAATGGCATCACACTTCCGATAGTCAATGTATTTTTGGCAAAAAAAAAAAAAAAAAAATTCCTTGGCTCCCTAATTACTAAGATTAAAATCTGTGCCACAAAGCCAGACGAACGTATGTCACATTATCGCTACTCTGCTGAAGAGCGTAAAAATGTTTGGTGCATTCAAAGGCTGAAACTCGCGCTCTCATAACATTTTAAAATAATTACAAAAGACTTTTTTTTTTTATAAAATTACGTTATGACTCAATGCGAAATAAGATTCTATATACAATGCAGTAATGACTTAAAAGTTCACATTTTTAGACTTAAGTTAGTCTGGCCCTGAGGTACAGAAATTAACAGTAAAAATTTTATTTGAAAAAAGTAAAAAAAGAGCAAATAAATCAAATCTCAGTAAGTATATCCTATTTCTCAATAAAAATCCCTTTTCTTGTCGTCGACTTGTTACGCAAGTTTATAAATAATACACTGTTTTGCATCCCTCCCCCCTTTGGAAAACAAGCGTGTTTAAGCACTCAAATAAATTGGAAACTCTAAAATATTTTAACAGACCTTGTCAATAAATAATTAAAAATGTATTTTTAATGTTCTAGTTGACATGTAATGACGCTTGTAATGCCCTTACAGCAGTGATGGATCTACAGCTTTGCGAGACCGTCGCAATGCATTTTTGGGAATCCCTTTGTTTATCAGGGAACTTTGTAAAGTATTTATCATGTGCATTTTTGTATTTCCTTCGGGTCCCTGTGGTAGCGGGAGGCCTTCACAATTGTGACATGGTAAATTCGCCGCTGCTCACGAAGGGTATTTCACGTTCACGCATTGCATTTTATGTATATAAACATCTATCATCGGGGGAAATGGGGATAAAACAGTTGAAATATTTTAAACTGGATTTGGGGTCACTTTCTCTAAACTGCTAAATTCTTGTCTCTACATAGTATAAAATGAAGTCTCCAAAATGCGTCTGTGTGTTTGAACTCGCAAAACTCAAGAACTACCCGGCCGATTTTGCTGAAATTTTCAGTTTTTTTCTTTAAGTCCTCTGAGAAGGTTTGCAGACCAGTTCGAAAAAAATTCGATGAATAGTTCTTTTTCCAATTTAGGCCCAATTTTCACATAAATTCCCGAATATGGGGGTGAAAAATGACTCGCAAATAGTAATAATGTCTATCGTTGGAAAGGGAAGAATTTTCCGCGTTCAACGCAATGTGTTCCAATGCTCTAACTTAATTGAGGCGGGAGTTTTTTACGTTTTTAGCTCGAATTTTTTTAGGCTTATTAGCTAAAATTTTGGCACTACTTTCTTCATTAAATCCATCAATAAAAAGTGAAGGAATTTTCGCACAGTTTTCTTTTTGACAACATTGGAAAGAGCTGCTTTTTTTTACTCCAGATCTAACTCGACCTTATTTCGAAAGTTTTACCCTCTATCTCCATTAGAAAAAAAGTTACAAGCAATTAAATGAAGTTCAAAAATCTGTTCTCTATTTAAGTCTAACTATTTTATTTTGCGTTTCCACGGTAACGCTTTTTGAATCCATTGTTTATTTCCATCTTTCTCATTTTCAATTCTTAAACTTATTTTATTTTGTGCTTCCATGGTTACGCCTTTTAAATCCATCTTTCTCACTTTATTTTCATTTCTTAAAAGTATTTTAGTATCTGTCGTCATTGTTTGGCGAGAAAATTTTGCATGATGTTTTTTTTTTCTTTCATTTAATCCTGGTTATTGAAGATACTTCACTTGACGCGATGGTTTTTTTTAAGGTAGACTGGGCAGAGCTGGGCAACGCAGCTAGTATAAAAATAAAACTGATGCTAGAATGCTTTAACAACATGTTTTTATGTTTGTAAAATAAGTTAAAACAAACTCTATTATTATAATATATATTTAAATAATTCATTTACTTTATAAATGTCACTCCAATATGTCTCTCCTTAAAGCAAAATTATCTCTAAAGATTCTGAAGCTATACATATTTGTAAAGAAATTGTTGTTTAATCTATTAACAGCTGTTATGCTATGTTGTAAAATAGAAAAATCAAGACTTTTCAAAGTTAGCACTATTTTGAAAAAACTAGCAAAAAATGTCCTTTGATTTTTTCTCATTCTTCTGTCGAAGAATGGAATGAATGTTGTAATAGTTGTATTAACCCATAATTTAGTCTTTTAGTTGTGGCCTCATCATAGAAATAATCTTAATTGGTTCTTTTTGAAAAAATACACGGAGTAGAGTATAATTAGGTGATCACAAGTTAAACCTTGTTAAGTATTTTTAATGAGTGTCATTACCCTGTCCCAGAGAATTAATTTAATAATTATTTTTGTAATAGTCTCTCAATGAGTTATTGACTCTTATTTGTTTCGAGGTTTTTCGCCTTAATTTAAGTGGCATTGATTTGTTATTTTTTTAAAATACTTAATTTCAAGCATTCTAAATGTTAAAAATCACAATAGTTCGCACATCCATTTCTTTCTCCTGCAATCCCTCATCTTTGGAAAGGTAATTTTATGAGAATTGACCATTATTTTGGTGAAGGATATTATTATATTCTTCATTGTTTTCGTGTACTTCACTTCTGCAAAATGCATGAACTCCACTAAAAACGTCAAGGAAACCTTTTAGGACTAGAAAGATTTAATACATATATCTCTGAAAGTTTTTTTTTTTTTTTTACTATGCGTGCTGAAAAATCAGACTTCCCTGTTACAACCGGTTCGGTAGGATTTTTGGAGAATCGAAAGAAATCATGAAAAAAAGCTCTAAATATATTTTGTTTTTGACTAAAAGTTGCTATAATTGCACTATATTGTGTGCTAACTACTATTTGAACAAAAAAGAAAAAAAAAGTTCATTTTGGAATTAAAGTATTTCAGCGCAGAAATACTTCATTGTTTATTCGATTAATAAATTCACGATTTTATCATTGCTTCAATTTTAATTGCTTAAGCATATTCAGTGATTCGGATTAAACTCACACCCATAGAAAGAATTGATCACAACACGCATTTTTTTCTTTGCAATTTGTGCCGCAATAATAAGCACAAAGTAAACATTTTAGTAGGGGCATTAACCTTCATAATTTGGTCCCTGTTTGATAACCCATATTCTAATCCTAAGACAGCAACAAATAAACTTCAGCATCTTAAACTATAAACCCACCTTAAATAATAGTCATTCCATACACGTCCCCCGTCGCTAGTGGCCATAAAAAACGGATAATTGCCACGGATCAACAAGGAATGTCTTCATAAAAAAAGCTTGTTATACATTGAGAGTATTGAATAATCCGTCATGCGACAAAATAGTTCATCCATAAAGAAAGGATTCAACCGCGCAAAATCGAATAAAGTACGACACCGAAAAAAGGAAACTTTGTTCTTGCTCGGTGCAAGCAAGCAATTAAACGGTCATAAAAACACAAGTCTTACCTTTGGAGAGGAGGAGGGGAGGAGGATCTCATCAGAGTTCAACGTTCCATGGAGCAACAAATCGTCGCGACCTTGACAAGCCAAGACAGGGTATGCTGTCAGGTGAGTTTCGGATTCGACAAGACACGTCGGAAGGTTGTTGTTTTTTTTCCTGTTTCGAATTATTTAATCCGCAGCGATGTCACGCACAGGCGACAATCAGCAGGTTCCTCTCCTAATTGCGGAACCACCGAGAGAACACACGCGGAACCACACTGAGGGGATTCGTTGACGGGAGTACCGCGCGGGACGGTGTCTTCGAGCACACTGAGAGACCCGAGGGAGATTTGGAACGCACGTGATTCGGGAGCAACCGGTGGCGACGCGCAACGGCCAGGTGAGATCGGCAGCGGGACACGTGCACGAAAATCGATTTTGGGAAGTAGACGAGAAAGATGAGAGGAGAGCTTATGTGTGATGGATGGAGTTCCCCCACATCCTCTGGAGCACCGCTTCCATAATTTCGATCTCGTTAATGATTCGGATTAGATCGATCGAGCCAGATGAACGCCTTTGTAACTTAGGAGTCGTCTACCTCAACGAATTTTCCACGGACTACGCAGATATTTCATTAAGATCATCACATTCAGTGGCGTACTGGGTCGAAAACGTGTACCGGGAAAAACACTTGACCGGCTCCTTGTTCTATTTTCGCACCCCCCCCCCCCCCCCGCATTCACCAAGTTCAACTAAAAAATTAAACTTGATGAACTTCCTATCCGAGGAAAAGATAATTTTCAACGCCCCAAGACAACTGAAACTTTTGCGCCCCCCCCCTCTTTTTTTTTTTTTTTTTTTGTCGAAATGAAAGAAAGTTTTTTACTTCCTTCGGTGATGTTAGAAGTGTTTTAGGGGGAGGGGAGGTTCCGAAGCTAGAACTTCTAAAAATTAAACTTCGCACGAGTTTTTTTATAAATAAGAAACGAGTAAAAAGAGGAGTTGGAAGGAGAAGAGGATAGAGAGCGCTCCCTCGTCCATTTTTCGGGACCGAAATGTTTGAAGTTCAATTGTTATGTACAACCATCTTAATAAAGAATAGGAGGGGGGGGGGGGGGTCCGGGGCCCTCCCCGGGAAATTTTTCGAGATTGTAGCTCCTAAAATGCAGTTTTAGACGAACTCTAAAGATTATTCTTAAACTGCGATATCTAAAGATTATCTTTAGATTATCTTTGGTAATGCTAGGGGCTGAAGAGGTTCGATGATGCTCCCAGATCTATTTCAAATTTGAAACTTTAGAAACGCAATTGTGGATTATATCCAATTATTTTAGAAAAGGTGGGTGGCTCTTCCCCGAAATTGAAGCAGTAAAAAGACCATTAGAATATTTGCGTTGATATCAGGGGAGGATAGTTTCGGGGGCCTACTCTCGGGAATTTTTCGAACGTAACGCATTTTTCGTCGTAAAAACGCGACTGTAAGTTATCTTTGGTAACGTTAAAAGGACCGGCAATTTTTCGCAGGTGAAATCTTAAAAGCACGATTGTAGGCCATCTTTGGTAATGTTAAGAGAACGTGCATTTTTTCCGAATTTGAAACTCTAAAAACTTTATTTCAGTTGACTTTCAATGATGTAAGGGAGAGGAGTTCCCGAAAGCTCTCCCTTGAACCCTTTCGAAATTCAAACCCTTAAACAAAATTTAAGACGATCTTTAATGATTTTAAAGCGAGTGATAGGATCGTTCCCCAAGAAAAGTTTCAAGGTTAGCTCCTAAAACACAGTTTTTAGACGAGCATTGGTAATATTAGTGGGCAGAGAGATTCGGAGGCTTTCCTTCGGAAATTTTCTAAAATTGAAATTTCAGAAAAAAAAATGCAGAATATCTTCGACGATGTATTAGGCAGTTCGAGAGCTCCTCTCGGAAATCTTTTCAGAATTGAAGCCCTAAAAACGACCATATTTTTAGTCCGTCTTTGATGATATTAGAAGGGAAGGGAGGTTCGGGAACCTCTGGAATTTTTAGAAATTTAAGCCCTAAAAACGACTATCTTTGGTGATTTTAGGGGTACGAGAGGTTCAGGGACTTCTAGAATTTTTAGAAATTTAAGTCCTAAAACCGAAATTTTAAACGATTTTGAATGATGGGTTGGTTGCGTTTTTCGAATATTTGAGTGGGGCGCTCTCCTGGAAGCCTTTTGAAATTGAAGACCTAAATGAGTAATTTTAGGCCGTCTTTGGTGACTGTAGGCGATGTGGTTAGGGAACTCTTCCTCGGAATTCTTTCAAAATCAAAATTTAAAAAACACGCTTCTCAGCTACCTTTGGCGACCAAAAACGAAGGGATATAAGGTTCGGGGACTTCTCACTCTTCCGCTTTCTTCTCTCTTTTTACGTATTTGTTTATATTATTGGTAAAAATGTAGTGGAAAACTTTCCCCCAGATTTCTTTTCTAAAATCATTTGAGTGCTTTAGTTTTTCGAAAATGAAATGCCGTTTGCGGCTCCAAAGAGAAAACTTTTCACATTTTGGAGTGATGTCTCTTCAGTCTTTTTTTCCCCGCACATTATTTTAATTTAAACATCATGAATTTAAAATAAAATTTAATGACTATTAGTGATATTTGCCGCCTTTAAAAAAAAGTAACAGCACCTGAAAGGGAAAAGGTATGTGGAAGTGTGAAAAGTGGCAAATGAAATGACTAACAGAGCAATCTGATCCCATGTAAAAGCTCAAATTTAGGGCTATTAAGTGTGATAAGTTGAAAATGAGAAGTATAATACGCGCGTACAACAATTTTGTGTAAGCATGCGCTACATTTAATAATGAGTTAAAAGAAAATATTTTTAACGAAAAAAATCTCTTATTGAAAGTTAATGACTCCTACCACTAGTTTTGTTTCCAAATCTGCTGGGGAGGGGGGTAAATTAGAGTGCCGTAAAGTCTTCATGGGGGGCGCCGGCGCTACGAAATTTTCATTTTCTTCACTATTAGCGAAATATGAACTGTTGAAAAATTTCGCAGAATTCTGAAAATTTCTGAATTATGAATAAAAATAAAGGGCTATGCAATGAAAGCATACCAGTTTCATTCATTTTTGTCTGTTAGTTATGATTATTTATATCAGTGACGAATCTAGGAAAGGATCTATGTGTGTGTGTGTATGTATATGAGGCTGAAACCGAAGTTTTTGCCTTTCTTTTCCTTCGTTGGAAGCGTCATATTTTTATGTTGTCATCAAGACAACATAAAAAGTTTTGACCTTAGCCCCCCCCCCCCCAGGACTAAAAACCCTAGCTTTGTCACCGTGTTATAGAGTGATGGACGCCGTACGAAAGTTAAATGTCCGAGATAGGCGCCTTGGTTCAAAAAAATCTGTCAACCACGGCATTATTCAAAAAATTTAGGGGACAGGTTTACAGTTTCAACTGAGTTAAAGTCGGCGCTGAATGTTTACTTATTGTTAGAATCGCGAATTGATAGATTTGGATGGAAATGAAAAAAGCATTTTACATTAACGATTTTGATTAAACCGATGGATGGAGGTTACTTTGATTTTAAAAAGGGATGGTATGTAGTTTTATGATGTTAAGTCGTCTTATTTGTTCATCTCATACGAAAAATCTTAGGGTACCAGGCGCCGCAATATCCGGTACAAAATTCATAAAATAAAAATATTGAGGCGCCGGCGCACTAAGGCACCGGCGCACCGGGAATTTTCCCGGTATCCCGGCGGCCCAGTACGCCACTGATCACATTAACCCCCTAACGGACTAATGAACTCACTTACAACAGATACGATAACTTACTTGACTCCCTTAATATGCAATGACGTCTGAGAGACGTCATTCATCTCCAGTCAAACTATAAACTGGTTTTTTTGAGACGTCATTTATTTCAAGTGCCACTTGACGTTTAAGAGACTTCATTCATTCTCTGTGCCACTATAGGCGACTCTGCATTATTTATTTTATAATAATAGATATTTTTTTTAGATCATCACATTAACCCCATAACGTACCAATGAAACCACACCAGATACAATAACTTATTTTATCCCTTAATATGCAATGACGTCTGAGAGACGTCATTCATCTCCAGTCAAACTATAGACTGATTTCTTTTTTTGAGACGTCATTTATTTCAAGTGCCACCTTACGTTTGAAAAATTTATTCATTCTCTGTGTGCCACTATAGACGACTCTGCAGATATTTTATTTAGATCATCACATTAACCCCATAACGTACTAATGAACCCACAACAGATACAATAACTTACTTTACTCCCTTAATATGCAATGACGTCTGAGAGACGTCATTCATCTCCAGTCAAACTATAGACTGATTTTTTTTTTTGAGACGTCATTTATTTCAAGTGCCATTTAAGAGACTTCATTCATTCTCTGTGCCACTATAGACGACTCTGCAGATATTTTATTTAGATCATCACATTAACCCCATAACGTACTAATGAACTCACAACAGATACGATAACTTACTTTACTCCCTCAATATGCAATGACGTCTGAGAGACGTCATTCATCTCCAGTCAAACTAATAGATTGATTTGTTTTGAGACGTCATTTATTTCAAGTGCCACTTGACGGTTAAGAGACTTCATTCATTCTCTGTGCCACTGTAGACGACTCTGCAGATATTTTATGTAGATCATCACATTAACCCCATTACGTACACTGTAACAAATTTCGGAAACGTTTCTGGATATATCGGAAACGTTTCCGAAATAGTAGGAATCCTTCATCCAATAGCGAACTCCTCAATATTCAGAAAGCTTTTTGTTATTTCAAGATATCTAGAAGCGGAAGTGATGACGCAACGCTTCGAAACCTATTTCATCCTTCCAACACAGGCGCCAATGAGTCGGAAATAACGAGAACTTCTTTTTTTCTTATCTATGGTTGCTGCAGTTAGCAACTGTGTAGCATTGGATTGCTTGGTATTTCATGTCTAGAGAGTAGTAAAATGTGTCGAAACTAATTTTACGCCTTTGCATTTTGGACTGCCCTTGATTTTTTAGACGATGTACGCAGCTATTAAGTTAGTTAATAACCATTTGCTTCTTTACAATTTCCAATGCGACCATAATTAGATATATATTGTGTGTTCAAGCGTGAATAGTTTTAACACCCGTGTTTATACTTAATGAAACGAAACCCTTTGGATTACTTATTCAGTTGTAATGGAGGTACTTAGATTTTCTTCCGCTTATGTTCACTTGTAAGTATTAATGAATATTTTAAAACATGTTGTTATATACATTTATATTTTTGTTGATTTGCATTTGATGAAGCTCCAATTGTAACTGTTTTTGGGTTTATCGAATTAATTTAAAGTTATCCTACATACCTATGTGCGCGGTGTACTATTTGTTGTAACCAACTGAAACTGATTAATTACGCAAAAGAAGTAAGATTTATATTTGAGAAGCAATCACAGAAAAGTTATTTCGAAATACTTGGATGTACATACATTTTGGTTCAAAAAGAAAAAAAATCAATTGTTTAATTCATTAGAAATATGGTAATGCAAATATTTTCTAGTATTGTAATATGCTTCACAAAAAATGTGCCGGTATAATTTATCTTTTTTTATTATAATTTATTCATTCATTTAAAAATATTTATACCATTAGAAAATGACCATGTTATCTATTAGTAAGAACATAGTTATGAAATTAATTCATCTGCTTAGTCATTTTGTTAAATGTGGTTAACAATTAAAAAATTCCTTGACATTAGTTCCGAAAATAACATTTCCTTCGTGGATATACTAGTTTAATGTAGGACAGTCAGGAGGAATGAGTCAGTGGCAAAAATGGAACAGCTGCATTTACATGCTGAAATAAAAAGTAATATTATTTCATGTCATCGTTTTAAAAGTGATCAGTTTTTAAATACTATGTTATTAATATGCAATGCACATATGGTGAGAAGACAAGGGGCGTTCACCACGCAGACTGTGCCATTGACATTTTCAAGAGGTTGCTTTTTTTAAGGTGGGGGGCGCTTTATATCATTTTATGGGTGCACCATCACTCTTATGGTGTGGGGGGGGGAGGGAACTCTCGTATATATGAAATGGAATAAGCATGTGATAGAGTTCAATGTTTTAATAAATAAAATATATAATGCATTTTGCGCACACTCTAAATCAGTAACCTATTTTGATTAAGTATCTGTATTTGTGATAAACTGGAAAAGGGCAAGAACAGAGGAATAAACCCGAATGGTTCCAGCAGGGGGACTTTGGTGTCATATTTAAATTCATCAATTTCTCTGTTGGTACTTTTCGGTACACTTTGTTCGGCAAAGAAATTGACTTGACGTGAACGAATTTCGGAACGAAAAGTGTAGGTAAGTTTTGTCAAATTTTATCCGAAAATAAAAGCTATCAAGTTTGATACAAGATATGTTTTTAAGTTCTGCATTAAAAATACAATATGTTGATAATTTTGTCTTGAAAATATTGAGAGAAAAACTGAAGTTTAATATTGTTTAACAAACAATCCCACTTCTGAGAAAGTACTCCCCTTCCCTCCCCCGACGATTTTGTGATTATGAATGAAACTACTATATTATTTCATAAATTTTCAAACATTTATAACTGTGCATATGTTATGCTGTTAACCATGCTATTTGTCATTAGAAATTCAGAAAAAAAAATCCATGAATGATTCTAAAATTGCTTGTTTCATTGCTCTTAGATATGAAAGAATTGAAACTGATATGGCATGCAATACTATTAAAAAAGAATTATTTTTTAGAAAAAATCACGGAAAAAGGATTCCGAAATTCTCAGAAACGTTTTTGAAAATTGTTTGGAGAATTCCGAAATACTCGGAAACGTTTTCGAAACTTTCATGAACCACAGCTGCACAGAATACTCAGAAACATTTCTGGAAATTACGGAAAGAGGATTCCGAAATACTCAGAAACGTTTCTGAAAATTACAGAAAGAGGATTCCGAAATACTCAGACACGTTTCTGGACATTACAGAAAGAGGATTCCGAAATACTCAGACACGTTTCCGGACATTACAGAAAGAGGATTCCGAAATACTCAGAAACGTTTTTGAAAATTTCATGAACCGCAGCTGCACGATATACTCAGAAACGTTTCCGAATTTTTTTTACAGTGTACTAATGAACTCACAACAGATACGATAACTTACTTTACTCCCTCAATATGCAATGACGTCTGAGAGACGTCATTCATCTCCAGTCAAACTAATAGATTGATTTGTTTTGAGACGTCATTTATTTCAAGTGCCACTTGACGGTTAAGAGACTTCATTCATTCTCTGTGCCACTGTAGACGACTCTGCAGATATTTTATGTAGATCATCACATTAACCCCATAATGTACTAATGAACTCACAACAGATACAATAACTTACTTTACTCCCTTAATATGCAATGACGTCTGAGAGACGTCATTCATCTCCAGTCAAACTATAGACTGATTTTTTTGAGACGTCATTTATTTAAAGGGGCACTTGGCGGTTAAGAGACTTCATTCATTCTCTGTGCCACTATAAACGTATGCTTTTTGCGTCATTTATTTCAAGTGCTACTGTATGTTGACGTTTCAGAGACTTCATTCAGTTTTAGTGCCACTATAGACTGATGTTTTTGAGACTTCATTTATTTCAATTGCCACGTGATGTTTAAGAGACGTCATTCGTTTCCTTGTGCCACTACAGACGTATTTCGTTTTTGAGGATTCATTTATTTCAAGTGCCACTGTTATGCTCACGTTTTATAAATGTCCTTTATTTCAAGTGCCACTGTATGCTGACATTTTCGAGAATCCTTTCATTTCCTGTGCCGTTATAAACTTATGTTTTTGAGCCGTCATTTATTTCTAGTGGAACTATATGCTGACGTATGAGAGACGTCACTCCTCTACAGTGCAAGTATAGAATGATGTTTTTGAGGCGTCATTTATTTCAAGTGCGATTACAGACATGCTTGGAAGACTATGTAGTACGTCAAAAGGGTTAACTTAAAAAAGCAAGTAAAGCAGTTTTGTTGTGAGATTTGATTGATTTTGGTTTTGCTTGTGCACAATTATCTGCAATCGTGCGGTTTTCTTTGATTTTTTTATTAATTTTAAAATACGATTAGTAAGCTTGATTTGTTAGTAAATACGCAATATGAAATTTACCTCAATGCATATATAATCATGTACATGATTTAGGTTTAATATTGACTAACATTTTAAGAAAATAAAGAGAAAGAAATATCAGTAGCACTCTAAAACAAAAAATTCTTAACTTCAAGAAAGGGTCTGCGGTAAGGTTTCTACATATTGTACAAAATATTACCTGTAGACTCAATTCCTGCATTCAGTATATTCTATATCTCCATCCCATTCATTACAGAAAAAGTCTATAAACTTCCTACACTTTGCTACCGAACTGAGATGCTCTCATCAAAAAATTTCCAAACATACTACTTGAAAAACCATGAAAGAGTTGCTAAGTGTGATAAACATGTGATAATGAATAAAATTTCCCTCAAATCACCCCATCCAGAAACTGACAATTTTTTTTCCTCCGATAAAAAGACTCTTCGCAACCGTGAAACACGTGTCTGTAATATTTCGCAATGTGTCTTTTAACAACGTTAATTTATAAAGTATCTACTCATTGTAATTTTCATTGCATTTAATAGTTATTCTGTCGAAATTGTTGCAAAATTAATAAATATTTCAATTCCTAATGTGTTGAATCTGTTTTAGTTGCAGATTTTCATGCCTTGGGCATAAAAATACTGTTGAAAAATTTTTACCAAAGAATGAGTTGATGCATCGTTTTGCGTTATTTCCAAGAATCAAAAGTCATCAGCAACATATTTTCCAAAAGATCAAAGCTTCTCCACGAGAACAAAATCAAACCGCTTCCACTTCACGAATAAAAAAAAAAAAAAAAAAAAAAAAAAAAAAACAGAAAACTTTCTTCTTCAGTGAGCTTTCTCATCTTTTCCAATCGATGGAAAATTCCTCAAAACTCATTCTCGGGGAACATTCGAACGATTGCGAATGACCGACTTTCTTATTTTCAACTTCCCAGCAATCTCGAGTTGTTGGGGAATTGCGGGAAAGTGGAAACTTTCCCGAGTTATGTTTCGAATCACGCAAAACCACGCTAATGCGGGCCAGAAGTGGAAATTTCGCTCGGATCGTATCTACCCCATTCGTCACGAAAACTTATAATCCTATGATTTTGTTCGAAAAAGAGATTGAAAGAAAGAAAAAATGGTATTTCGAGCATTTTTGACAATTTGTTTTTGTTCTGGTGCCGTTGGGAAGCTTTGTAATCTGAACCGAGTCAGTCACGAAAACTTCGAGAAAGAAGGGTAAAAGATAAAATCTGCATATGTGCATAAGTTAACAAAGATTAAGATACCATTTCTAGTCGAACTATTGCAATTGTTATCAGTTTGAAAGATGGTTTGTTTTTAAAAAGTACCGCTAGAGCACTGATTTTTTTTCACCAAAGATCTTTAACTTTACTAATCTATATATATATATAAATGAATGTTTGTCTGTATGTCATCCATGAACTCAAAAACTACCCGACAGATTTGGCTGAAACTTTCACCGTTTGTTATTTTTGGTACTGGAAATGTTTATAGACCAGTTGGAAAAAAATCCGATCGATAGTTCCTTTTTTATTCCAATTTAAGTCACAATCCATTGGATAAATACGAATAAAATGATCGGCTGCAGAAATGAACTCGCGTGAAAGATCTCATTGATAAGAAGTTAGCATTTTTCTTGAGTTTGAACAAATAAATTCTTTCTTTATTGTTTTATGGCTTTTCATGCATATAAAATTGCATATAAAAATGAATGTTTGTCTGTATGTCATCGATGAAGTCAAAAACTACTGGACCGATTATTATGAAAATTGCTATATATATGTATTTTTCCACGGAGAATGTGCATAATATGCTCATTGAAGCCACTCGCCACCAGGTGGCACAGCAGAGTAGCAACTTCTACCCCGTTCAACCGATTGTCATGAAAATCAGTATAACGATGTATTTTTTTGTTGGCGTAGCAACGCGCGTCGGGTACAGCTAGTTAAATTATAAATCTTTTATTTACTGTTATTAGACAAAGAAACCTTTGACTTTGCGGCGGAAGCTGAATTAATTGCATCGACTTCAAAGTGATTTTTTTTTCACTTCGTCCGAACTTCATTTATCCGGCCCCCATTTAATAGGATCTCAGGTTTATCCGAATCAAATTTGTAGAGTTAAAAAACATATATATAATCACATAAATAATATTTTTAAGCAATGATCGTTCTCTTATGTAATTTGTTACTAATAATTTTTTTCTTGCTGTAATAAAAGGTATGTCTGTTCATTTCAGGGTTTGTTTGCGTAATGCCCATACCAACTGGATTTTCCGAATTTTCGATTTTCCGGACATAATTGACCCCAGTTAGTCCGGATAAACGAGGTTGTACTGTCCTTCCTGACTTAAATAAATTAGGGTCTGTCCACAAATTATGTCATACTTTTCTCACCATTTTGACCCTCCTTTAAAAATATGACACTTCTTCCCAAGTGTCACATTTCACCTACCCCAATCGCATCATTTGTGCCTTGTCACATTATTTGTCGAAAACATATTCTTATTGAGAATGTGTGAAGTCATACTCTGCTACCCCTCATCCCTCCCCCCTCACAATTTTACTACAACCTTCTCGCTCAAAGTGTAACTTCATTCGCGGACAGCCCATTGCAGGACTTTCCATACGGGGCATTATTTTACGAATGCCTACTAATAGTAAGCTGATAAAAAAAAATTAATTTGAATTTTGACATCTTGAGTTCAAATTTTGTTTTTCGAAATCACGAGTGTGTGTATGTAGGCGTGTGTGTTTGTGTGTGTGTGGGGGGGTATGTGTGTTTGTGTGTAGGGGTATGTGTATGTGTGTGTAGGCATATGTGTTTGTGTCTGTGTGCAGGCATTAATGTGTGTGTAGGTGTGTGTGTATGTTTTTGTGTGTGTATGCGTAGGCGTCTGTATGTGCGTGTGTATGTGTTTGTGTGTGTGTATGTGTTTGTGTATGTGTATGTGTCTGTATGCGTGTGTGTGTGTGTATCTGTGTGTGTATGTGTGTGTTTGTGTTTATGTATGCGCGTGTGTGTAGGACTTGGATGCAACCTGGAGACGGCTTTTGCTATAGGAGCAGCATCGTGAGGAGTCGGTCGACGGTGATGGTGCGGAGAGTGGCAGTGGGAAAATAAAATGATAGGACGCCAAAAACAGTCAAGTGAGAACAATAAGCAAACGTGATAGCTCAGAAAAAAAAAAAAAAAATTCCCGGAGATACGGTTTTGAATGGTGAAATCTAAAAGCAATTAAATTGATTTAAAACTAAGGAAAAGAACCTTAATGCTTTTTGATTTGTCTTTTCCGATGTAAAAACATACAAAATGTACTTAATAACTTTTTTTAAAAAAGCTAGAATAACAAATTTAATATCCTTTTGATGGTGGTTTCAAGTAAAGGAAAAGCTTTTTATTGTGTTGAAGCAGTAAAAGAAGGTTCGCCAGATAATTATCAGCGGCGATTTGTAGTTTTTACTTCCTTTTACAAAAAAGGAAGCATCGTATTCGCGAAAAAAATTTCACTCATAAATCGGCCTTAATTTCCATTTTGCTCACCCCCGAAGAATGTTGAGGTTTTTTTCGATCCGACCACACGTGGATATATGCCTAGGAACCTACAGACATCCGAAATATCCATTTTGACGACCCCCGAGTTAATTACAATGAATTTTCTCGTGACGTATGTATGTGCGTATGTGTCTCGCATAACTCAAAAATGGTATGTCCTAGAAAGTAGAAATTTAATACGTAGACTCCTAGTGGGACCTTAGCTGTGCACCTTCAATTTTGGTTGCATTCGGATGTTTCTAAGGGGGTATTTTGCATCTTTTGGGGGGGGGGATCATTGTTAATTTCGATGTAAACTCAATTGGCGTTATAATTTGTCGGACACTTGACGATATACCGCCAGTCTTTAGGTCGCCAAGTTTTGTCGCCAACTTGGAGACAAATTTAGCGGTTTTTTTAATTATAAATTTGATTTTAATTTGGCCATTGTTGGTGATATTTGGAGAGTAAACATTTGAATCACATTAAAATTGCTAATGATGGGGAAATGACATTAAATTGGAGTAAAAGGAAGTCATGTGATGCACACATCAGCTCGTTTTTTCTTAGACAACGTTTTTTCGCTACCAAAAAACCTGTAAAACCATGATGATTTCGCTACTGAAGGTGGTTTTCATTCATGCAGCTCAACATACGATTGCTTTCCAAAAACATGCGAAATTTTTAGACAAAATTAAAAAGTTGGCAGTGTAAAAAGAAAGTCGATCAAACATTAGAGTAATAAACCCATTTTTGTTTCCCTTGAAAACAAAATATCTAGGCTAGTGCCAGGTTTAAAACCGCAGGTTTCATTTGATCGTTTAATCAATTTCTAAATTCAGTTAGTTTAATTACTTTATTGATTTAACGAATTATTTTTCTTTCGAAACTGATATGTGAGAGGATGTTTCAAAATCAACGTTTCTACTGCTAATGTTTTTCCTAAGCCACTATCCTTGATTGTGTCCTTGTAAGTGTTCTCAATGTTCCCCATATTTAGTGTGGGTCGGGTCACGATAAAAACGAGCTGATGTGTGCATCACATGACTTCCTTTTACTCCAATTTAATGTCATTTTCTCATTATTGGCAGTTTTAATGTGATTCAATAGTTTACTCTCTAAATATCACCAACAATGGCCATATTGAAAACAAATTTATATATAATAAAACTATCGCCAAAATTGTCGCCAAGTTGGCTACAAAACTTGGCGACCAAAAGATTGGCGATGTACCGCCAAGTGTCCGACAAATTATAACACCACTTGAGTTTACATCGAAATTAACAATGATTTCCCCCCAAAAAGAGGCAAAAGACCCTCTTTGGAGCACACGAATGCAACCGAAAAAGAAGGTGCACAACTAGGCTCCACTAGGAGTCTACGTACAAAATTTCAACTTTCTAGGACATACCGTTTTTGAGTTATGCGAGATACATACGCACACGTACATACAGACATCACGAGAAAACTCGCTGTAATTAAGTCGGGGATCGTCAAAATGGATATTTCGGGTGTCTGTACGTTCCTAGGCATATATCCACGTGTGGTCGGATCGAAAAAAAAACTCAACATTCATTCGGGGGTGAGAAAAATGGAAATTAAGGCCGATTTTTTAGTGAAATTTTTTCGCGAATACAATACTTCCTTTTTTGTAAAAGGAAGTAAAAAATGTGCAGGTCACATCATAGACATATATTGCAGTATTTGACAGAAGCGTCCTTAATCCGCTAACTATACCAGGAAAATCTAATATTTTTAAAATAGCACTTCAAGCATGACTCTTCATGTTTTTCACCATCGCTAAACAAAAAGATTCTAACTCCAAAGCAACTTTTTAAAGCCACTTGCAAGCCCACACAAACCCATAATACATCACCAGCTTCTTTCTTATCAGCCTCTAGAAACAAAAAAGTGATTTGTACATATTCGTTTCATTCAGTGACGAGGTCTACATCCTACCCAGTAAACAACCTTTTGTCCATTTGATCGATGGTCCGGACTTTATGAATATGCAAATGACTGCGAAACTTGGCAACAAGCTCTACCAGTTGGCACCGGGAATGCGAATGGCACCAAATCGGAAATGTAAGACCCATTCATCACCGCTGACCGGGTGTGGGTGTAAATCATCCCCCGTTGAAAATCTTGTGTGATATTCGACAATGGGACTGCTCTGTGACCGAGTGATAAATCATGCGGGTTTAAAAACTTTTTATTTGAATGCCCCATTTTCACTCTTTCTGAAGTTTATGCGTCATTGTGAAAGAATTGCACATTCCGCAAAAGTGTTAAATAAGTTAAACAGCAGGCAGCAGAAAGTGAATTGAGAAAAGTTTATATATACGTATATATTAGGGGTGCGACATCGATGTCGATGTTTTGGAAACATCGATGTTTTTAAGATAAATAAGATAAATAAATACCTCTGTGCTGAACAGTAAAGTAAGACAAAACAACGTTAGAAGAAGCACAAATTTGTAAATTACAGCAGACACGTGTTTCGGCGTTACAGGGAACGCCTTTTTCAATGCAAAAAATAATGAGCTTATGGATGAAAAGACATCCGACAAAAGCCAAGAACAGATAAGCATGCAGCTTAAAAGATAAAAACAGCGGATTAGCCAAACACCAATGACAAAGTTATAAACCGATCAGGAACCAATAGGAATGCAAGCAAAGGCCAAGAGCTTTCTCTTAGGTCTCTCTAGGTCCTTTCTTGCGGTTCACGGTTACTGACAATTTCTTTTCTTTTCGTTTAAGCTTCGGCTTAATCTTTGTCCAATTGAATTCTTTCTTTCTGGGTTCGTACCTAAGAGAAAGCTCTTGGCCTTTGCTTGCATTCCTACTGGTTCCTGATCGGTTTATAACTTTTTCATTGTTGTTTGGCTAATCCGCTGTTTTTATCTTTTAAGCTGCATGCTTATCTGTTCTTGGCTTTTGTCGGATGTCTTTTCATCCATAAGCTCATTATTTTTTGCATTGAAAAAGGCGTTCCCTATATCGCCGAAACACGTGTCTGCTGTAATTTACAAATTTGTGCTTCTTCTAACGTTGTCTTATCTTACTTTATCGATGTTTTTGTTTAAACATCGATGTTTTACTTTCGATGTTTATGGGCCATCGATGTTTTGGTTTCGATGTTTTTTCGATGTTGATGTTTTTGCATTTTAATTGAAAATTATTATAAAATTTGCTCCAATTTTCTCGCTAGGTAATTAAGTTTACTTATGGAGTTGCCAAAAAATTTTTGCAACCATTTTATAAGGTCTATTTTTCTGAGTAGAGGATGATTTTTGGGAAGGTCACTAAAAGATAGCAGAAGATTAACTAGAGGACTGAGGAAGAGTTGTCAAAGCTATTGGAAGAACCTGACACTAGTAGTCTGGTGCCAGAACTTGCAGTCTATTTTAAGGCTCCAGTTCTTAAACTAAACGAAAATCCTATATGTTACTACGGTGAAAATTATAACTTTAAAAATGCAGAGCTGGTAAAAGTTGCTTTAAAGTATTTGATAGTGATGGCAACTTCTGTTCCATCGGAAAGAGATGTTTTCTCTGACTGGTGGAATAGTCTGCGAAAAGAGAAATGCGCTTCTGGGGAACAAAGCAAACAAACTTCTTTTTCTCCAAACTGTCAATACCAATATTCGGGGTTACTTATCAATTTCCTCCAAAAGTCGTCCCTCTACTAATTACAATTTGTGTTTAATTATTAACTAACAGTACAACACATATTTTTTGCTCTTAAAAATAATTGTTAGAATAATTTTGTATTTTTAAAATAATTAGCACAACTTTTTCTCATCATGCAACTGACGGTAAGTGCTATGATACATGTTTTCTTAGATTCTTTTTTGATGTAAATTTACTTTTAGTTACATTCAGATTGAAAATACTTCCTTATTACTATAACTAGTTTGTACTAATCAGTGCTTGTCTTCTTATCAATATCGTCCTACTATAATACCAAGATGTTGCGAAATTATTCATTAAATTATGTTCATGATTTGAGGTTCAGTATTTTCAATATATTCGTCGGGTACGTATTCTTTTGTACTGCTTAAATTAGTGTAGTACATCCAAAAATGTATGTTATACATTGATAAAAAGATCGATGTTTTAAAACATGGATGTCTTTTGGTCGATGTATCAATACCATCGATGTTTTAATTTCTAACATCGATGTTTTGCCATCGATGTCGCACCTCTAGTATGTATGTGTGTGTATATATATATATATATTTGAATTTCTATTTGATAAATTAAATACGTCTTTCTAAAGATATCTTGCCATAAGACATATTTCTTTCTCAATCAACAATATGAACGGTTGCATTAGGAAAGGACAGAAATGCCCATCAGGGACGGATACGGACTACCATTTTAGAGGGGAGGGGATCACACAAAAGAATGAACCCCCTCCCCCCATGAACAAATCTACGGTTTTGGGTACGAACGATTTCCGAAACTGGATGTCATAAAGCACCATGAAAATTAAAAATTAATTTCGTAAGAATTAAAAAGAAGCAGCATTTCAAATATTTGCAGATCGAAGCTTCGTTGTGAAAACTGATTTACACTACCATCATTCTCACTTCAACAGCAGTTAAGAGTAATGGACAATTTTTGTGTTCACCCAGTGATAAATATATTTTCAGCACATTTGAGTATTTTTTTGCTACTGGTATACTTGATAGAGGTACTAATTGGAACCTAAATTCATGTTTAACTTAAATGTTTACTTATCTCTCCAACCAGTGAACCAGATCTGTATTCAGTATTCAGTAAGTTACCGCCCTTTAGCCAGTGCTAAAGCAGAAGTACATGAAATACACCGCCAGCTTAGTCATTTCCAGCCGAGGACTGCAGTTTCGTGCTTATTAGCACTCATCAGCCCGGCATACACTGTAACAAATTTCGGAAACGTTTCTAGATATATCGGAAACGTTTCCGAAATAGTCGGAATCCTTCATCCAATAGCGAACTCCTCAATATTCAGAAAGCTTTTTGTTATTTCAAGAAAACTAGATGCGGAAGTGATGACGCAACGTTTCGAAACCTATTTCATCCTTCCAACACAGGCGCCAATGAGTCGGAAATAACGAGAACTTCTTTTTTTCTTATCTATGGTTGCTGCAGTCAGCAACTGTATAGCATTGGATTGCTTGTTACTTCATGTCTAGAGAGTAGTAAAATGTGTCGAAACTAATTTTACGGCGTTGCATTTTGGACTGCCCTTGCTTTTTTAGACGATGTACGCAACTATTAAGTTATTTAATAACCATTTGCTTCTTTACAATTTCCAATGTGACCATAATTAGATATATATTGTGTGTTCAAGCGTGAATAGTTTCAACACCCGTGTTTATACTTAATGAAACGAAACCCTTTGGATTACTTATGCAGTTGTAATGGAGGTACTTAGATTTTCTTCCGCTCATGTTAACTTGTAAGTATTAATGAATATTTTAAAACATGTTGTTATATACATTTGTATTTTTGTTGATTTGCATTTGATGAGGCTCCAATTGTAACTGTTTTTGGGTTTATCGAATTAATTTAAAGTTATCCTACATACCTATGTGCGCGGTGTACTATTTGTTGTAACCAACTGAAACTGATTAATTACGCAAAAGAAATAAGATTTATATTTGAGAAGCAATCACAGAAAAGTTATTTCGAAATACTTGGATGTACATACATTTTGGTTCAAAAAGAAAAAAAAATCAATTGTTTAATTCATTAGAAATATAGTAATGCAAATATTTTCTAGTATTGCAATATGCTTCACAAAAAATGTGGCGGTATAATTTATCTTTTTTTATTATAATTTATTCATTCATTTAAAAATATTTATACCATTAGAAAATGACCATGTTATCTGTTAGTAAGAACATAGTTATGCAATTAATTCATCTGCTTATTCATTTTGTTAAATGTGGTTAACAATAAAAAAATTCCTTCACATTAGTTGTTCCGAAAATAACATTTCCTTCGTGGATATACTAGTGTAATGTAGGACAGTCAGGAGGAATGAGTCAGTGGCAAAAATGGAACAGCTGCATTTACATGCCGAAATAAAAAGTAATATTATTTCATGTCATCGTTTTAAAAGTGATCAGTTTTTAAATACTATGTTATCAATATGCAATGCACATATGGTGAGAAGACGAGGGGCGTTCACCACGCAGACTATGCCATTGACATTTTCAAGGGGTTGCTTTTTTTAAGGGGGGGGGGGCGCTTTATATCATTTTATGGGTGCACCATCACTCTTATGGTGTGGGGTGGGGGACTCTCGTATATATGAAATGGAATAATTATGTAATAGAGTTCAATGTTTTAATAA
Source organism: Uloborus diversus (assembly GCF_026930045.1). Lineage (NCBI taxonomy): Eukaryota > Metazoa > Arthropoda > Arachnida > Araneae > Uloboridae > Uloborus > Uloborus diversus. The sequence continues at coordinate 4,004,659 of NC_072732.1, forward strand.
ATAAAATATATAATGCATTTTGCGCACACTCTAAAAATAAAATCAGTAACCTATTTTGATTAAGTATCTATATTTGTGATAAACTGGAAAAGGGCAAGAACAGAAGAATAAACCCGAATGGTTCCAGCTGGGGGACTTTGGTGTCATATTTAAATTCATCAATTTCTCTGTTGGTACTTTTCGGTACACTTTGTTCGTCAAAGAAATTGACTTGACGTGAACGAATTTCGGAACGCAAAGTGTAGGTAAGTTCTGTCAAATTTTATCCGAAAATAAAAGCTATCAAGTTTGATACAAGATATGTTTTTAAGTTCTGCATTAAAAATACAATATGTTGATAATTTTGTCTTGAAAATATTGAGAGAAAAACTGAAGTTTAATATTGTTTAACAAACAATCCCACTTTTGAGAAAGTACTCCCTTTCCCTCCCCCGACGATTTTGTGATTATGAATGAAACTACTATATTATTTCATAAATTTTCAAAAATTTATAACTGTGCATATGTTATGCTGTTAACCATGCTATTTGTCATTAGAAATTCAGAAAAAAAAATCCACGAATGATTCTAAAATTGCTTGTTTCATTGCTCTTAGATATGAAAGAATTGAAACTGATATGGCATGCAATACTATAGTAAAGAATTATTTTTTAGAAAAAATCACGGAAAAAGGATTCCGAAATTCTCAGAAACGTTTTTGAAAATTGTTTGGAGAATTCCGAAATACTCGGAAACGTTTTCGAAACTTTCATGAACCACAGCTGCACAGAATACTCAGAAACATTTCTGGAAATTACGGAAAGAGGATTCCGAAATACTCAGAAACGTTTCTGAAAATTACAGAAAGAGGATTCCAAAATACTCAGAAACATTTCTGGAAATTATAGAAAGAGGATTCCGAAATACTCAGACACGTTTCTGGACATTACAGAAAGAGGATTCCGAAATACTCAGACACGTTTCCGGACATTACAGAAAGAGAATTCCGAAATAATCAGAAACGTTTTTGAAAATTTCATGAACCGCAGCTGCACGATATACTCAGAAACGTTTCCGAATTTTTTTTACAGTGTAGGAGTGACTGAGCTGGAGATGGAGAAGCTCTTAAGGAAGCCAAGAGTGCCAAACAAACTTGTAGCTAATACAGAATTAGCTCTGACCAGACAAGTGACCGAAGCAATGGTCACTTGTAGCAATGGTTCGGTTCAACTCGAATATTGCAGGCAAGGCAGGCATATTCAGTAAGTTACCGCCCTATAGCAAGGGCTAAGGCAGAAATACATGAAAAACACCGCCAGCTCAGTCAATTCCAGCCGAGGACTGCAGTTTCGTGCTTATTAGCACTCATCAGCCCGGCATAGGAGTGACTGAGCTGGAGGTGGAAAACCTTTTAAGGAAGCCAAGAGAGCCAAACAAACTATTGTATTAGCTACCAGTTTGTTTGGCTCTCTTGGCTTCCTTAAAAGGTTTCCCACCTCAGTCACTTCTATGCCGGGCTGATGAGTGCTAATAAGCACGAAACTGCAGATCTGTAGTTGGAAGGAAAGGGAGAGAGATATATTTGGTTTTCTGTTGCAAAAGTAATGCAGATTGGTTTAGTAGAGCAATTTCATACACGTTTTCAATTTCGAAATTCGCTGGTTTTATAATACAGGGTGTCCGAGAAAGATCCGTACAACTTCAAAAATTTACTGAAAAAGAAACAATAGGGTTACAGCGAAACTAATTAGTACATTAGATAGAATAACTCAAAAAGTTTTTTTCTGCAGTATGTTTCTGACCATAGATGGCGCTACATGTCAAGCAAAGTAATATTAAAGCATTTTAGTTATTTCAATGGCGGATCGAGTGAAGAAAGCTCAATGTGTTGCGTGGTTTATCGAAACATAATCCGATACGCAAACACAACGGAACGAAACATCCAAACAGCTGTAGCTACTGTTGATGTTAGCATGCTGAAACGGTCGTGGATGGAATAGGATTATCCTCTTGATATTGTTCGTGCTACGAAATGGTCTCGTGTAGACATTTAATAAGGTAATAACTTAAGTTATAGGAAAAAAAACTTTTTGAGTGATTCTATCTATTGTACTAATTAGTTTCGCTGTAACCCTATTGTTTCTTTCGGACACCCTGTATTATTTAAAATACACCGCCAGCTCAGTTATTCCATCCGAGGACTGCAGTTTCGTGCTTTTTAGCACTCAACAGCCCGGAATAGGAATCACATGAGCTGGAGGCGTAAATCCTCTTAAATTAGCTACCAGTTTGTTTGGCTCTCTTGGCTCCTTTAAGATCATTTACGCCTCCAGCTCATGTGATTCCTTTTCCGGGCTAATGAGTGCTAAAAAGCACGAAACTGCAGTCCTCGGATCTAATAGCTGAGCTGGCGGTGTATTTTAAGTATTTCTGCCTTAGCCCTGGCTTTAAGGCGGTAATTTACTACAAAATACCCTGTATTATTATTTTGTCTTATAAACACTCATAACCGCCTATTACCCCTCCCCAATTTATCGCCCGCTTGAGGAACCAAATCGCTCCAAGGTTGGAAACCACTGCTCTACAATCTTGTAACTTATCCAGAGATTAGTCATCTTCTGGTATTTACCGACCAACAAAAACAGAATCAACTTTAAACCTTGAAAATAACCTGCGTGAATAGTTTTTACCCGTGAGTGAAGAAGTTGCATTTCGTACCCATTCACCGCCAAGTTGCTGAACAACCGTTTCGTATTCCCTTTTTACGACCTCACGTGCTTTGCCATCGAACGGTTTTGACTTTCAAAGCTTCGGCTTCGGAATAAACAGGCAACATGTTTGGAATGTTTTATCTCCGGTGTTTTCCCAAATGGGTGGGTTGCTAAGTGAAATACGACGCCGAGAATGATCGCATGCATGAGTGGGGACTGAGAAGAGACGCAGTTGAACTTCAACCGATTCAGCGACGAAAAAAGAATTCAGTAGCACGCCAGACAATCGTTAATCATTTTGTAATGAGAGATGGCACGATAGTCAAACATTCTCGAAAGCAAACTCCCATGTGACGAGAGACTTTAAATGTAAACAAACAGCAAACAATTTCGGAAACCATAGTGCACGAGCTAATAAATTAGCAATTATACTTGTTCAAAGTAGCTTTATCCAAATGATGACCGTAACTATGCTAAAAAAACAAACAGTTGCTTAGGGTGTTGGATATTGTTGAGCTAAATAACGCAAGAGCATTTACTTGGGCAAAGTAATTGCTAAAGATCACTGTATATATATCTCATCAGATCACGCTAAAGTGAAAACGAGCTGATGTGTGCATCACATGACTTCCTTTTACTCCAATTTAATGTCATTTTCTCATTATTGGCAGTTTTAATACGATTCAATAGTTTACTCTCTAAATATACCAAGAGTGGCCAAATTGAAACCAGATTTTAAAAAAAAAATACAAAAACCATCGCCAAATTTGTCGCCAAGTTGGCGACAAAACTTGGCGACCAAAAGACTGGCGATATATCGTCAAGTGTCCGCCAAATTATAACAACACTTGAGTTTACATCAAAATTAACAATGCTTTCCCCCCAAAAAGGGGCAAAAGACCCTCTTTGGAGCACGCGAATGCAACCAAAAAAGGAAGATGCACAACTAGACCCCAATAGGAGTCTACGTACCAAATTTCAACTTTAGAGGACATTCCATCCTTGAGTTACGCGACATACATACACACATACATACATACGTACACACAGACGTCACGAGAAAACTCGTAATAATTAACTCGGGGATCGTCAAAATGAATATTTCGGGTGTCTGTACGTTTCTAGGCACATATCCACGTGTAGTCGAGTTGGAAAAAAAACTCAAAGTTCATTTGGGGATGAGCAAAATGGAAATTAAGGCCGATTTTTGGGTGAAAATTTTTTCGCAAACACAATACTTCCTTTTTTGTAAAAGGAAGTAAAAACAGAACTCATTTGTTTTTGAGATTAAACGTTTCACAAAACTTTTGGCGACCCGGAGGATCTTTGACTCACCAACTCATTACACCTATGGTCCTGAAAGATCTAGTTATCAGTTATTAAGTAAGCTACCACGCGTGCAAAAAATTGGAGAAAACTTCCTTCCCTTTCAGTTTCGTATCATAACTGTAGAAGTTAAGATGAATGGAGGCGCCATCTCCTAATAGTCCAACCTCTCGACGCAATTACTTTCTCTTTAAATGCTCTCGAGAATTGACATTTACCTTTCTCCACAAGTGGCGATGCTCATGAAAAAGTTAAATTGTTTTGAGAACTGCTGCTCAAAGAATTTTTTCCAATTTCCATTAACTGATTTAGCACCTAATACATGACTCTTTTTCTAGAAAGAGGAGACCGTTACACATGGCACAAATCTTCCCTTGCCAGAAAAAAAATAAATTTTTTCAACGCTCAGGCAGACACATTTCATCGTCACGATCAATAAATAATCACCTCTGCGATAGGGAAAAATGTCAACATAGGAGCAACAGACAGTTCGATTTGGGGAGGAGGGGGAGAATAAAGAGAATGAATCTGGATAATGTTTCTTTTTCAGTAGTGACTCTTACATCAAATTAAATTTGAACTAAAATTTCGATAAATAATCCTTATAAATTTAGTTTCAAAACGGCAATTTTAATGTGATTCAATTGTGTACTCTCTAAATATCACCAACAGTGGACAAAGTGAAACCAAATTAAAAAAAAAATCGCCAAATTTGTCGCCAAGTAGGCGAAAAAACTTGGCAACCAAAAGACTGGCGATATATTGCCAAGTGTCCGACAAATTATAACACCACTTGAGTTTACATCGAAATTAACAATGGTTTCCCCCCAAAAAGGGGCAAAAGACCCTCTTTGGAGCATACGAATGCAACCAAAAAGGAAGGTGCACAACTAGACCAAAATAGGAGTCTACGTACCAAATTTCAACTTTAGAGGACATTCCGTTCTTGAGTTACGCGACATACATACATACGTACACACAGACGTCACGAGAAAACTCGTTATAATTAACTCGGGGATCGTCAAAATGGATATTTCGGGTGTCTGTACGTTTCTAGGCACATATCCACGTGTAGTCGGGTTGAAAAAAAAAACTCAACATTCATTTGGGGATGAGCAAAATGGAAATTAAGGCCGATTTTTGGGGGAAATTTTTTTTCGCAAATACAATACTTCCTTTTTTGTAAAAGGAAGTAAAAACAGAACTCATTTGTTTTTGAGATTAAACGTTTCACAAAACTTTGGCGACCCGGAGGATCTTTGACTCACCAACTCATTACACCTATGGTCCTGAAAGATCTAGTTATCAGTTATTAAGTAAGCTACCACGCGTGCAAAAAACTAGAGAAAACTTCCTTCCCCTTCAGTTTCGTATGATAACTGTAGAAGTTAAGATGAATGGAGGCGCCATCTCTTAATAATCCAACCTCTCCACGCAATTACTTTCTCTTTAAATGCTCTCGAGAATTGACATTAACCTTTTTCCACAAGCGGCGATGCTCATGAAAAAGTTAAATTGTTTTGAGAACTGTTGTTCAGAGATTTTTTTCAATTTCCATTAACCGATTTAGCACCTAATACAGGACTCTTTTTCTAGAAAAAGAAGACCGTTATACATGGCACAAATCTTCCCTAGACAGAACAAAATATTATAAATTTTTTTAACTCTCAGGCAGACACATTTCATCGTCAAGATCATTAAATAATCACATTTCATCGTTACGATCAATAAATAATCACCTCTGCGATGGGAAAAAATGTCAAAAAAGGAGCAACAGACAGTTTGATTTGGGAGGAGGGGGAGAATAAAGAGAATGGATCTTTATAAGGTTTCTTTTTCAGTAGAGACTTACAGTGCTGGTAAAAAAAAGAAAAATGCATCACCCTTGTATTTTCACAACAATGGAATTATGTGAGAAGTTTTGGTCGACCGATGAAGGATGAATGTATGTGAAATTCTGCAAAACTTATGAAATAAACATTTAACAGCAGGAATCCGATAATTGTTTACGTAGGTCGAAGCTGTGTCCGCGCTAAGGCAAGCTGCTGACCCCATGCTTATTTCTTTTCATTTCTTAACCTGCGTGTAAGTTTAGAGAGAAAAAAAATTACTTAACCCCATGTCAATTTAAGTCTAATGGCAGGATGAAGGTTTTTTAATTGTTACTTACCAGTTTTGTCCTATGGCACGGAGCAGAATCATCCTGGAAAATGACGTTTGGAACTGAAGTAAAGTGATCCCGGATAGTAGGAAGCAATTTCTCCTCCAAAATGCCAATATACACCTGAGCGTTTACTACTCCTTGCAAAAAGTGAAGCCCACCAATTCCTTGATCGGAAATACATCCCCAAATCATCTGGGATACGGGATGCTTGACTGTGTGTTGAGTGCAGTCGGGATGATATTCCTCTCCTTTGCGGCGCGGGTGATGTTTTTTTTTACCACCACTGTACATCAAATTAAATGTGAACTAAAACTTCGATAAATAATCCTTAAAAATTTAGTTTCAAAACAGAAAAAAAAGTTTTTTTTTCCCTTATACTATATTTTTAAATGGCACTTACTTTTTCGCGAAATATACTAAGATCGGAGTAGTATAAGTTTTTTTATTACAGTTTTCATGTTCACACAAGAAAGAAATTTATATATTTTTATCGTTGCCAAAAATAAAACATATCCCATTTTAACTATCAAGACAACTTTAGCAAAACATCTAGGGCGACCTCTATTTTATGTAAACGACAGCGAATACAAAAGCAATATCAAATTCGTTTTCTCGAAATATTTTCTGTAAACTCCACACCGTCAACTTCTCATGAAATTGTTTTCATTCATTCAAGCACTTTTTTTCTTCAACGTGTAAACTTACAAATGCTACAAAAGAAGTAACAATTAAACCGCAATAGAAGATTGTAATAGAAAATTAAGAAGATAAACGAAACAATTAACTGTAAAAGTTTTCAACAATACTTCACAATAACTCCTAATATAAAAGATAACCTTTAAAATACGATCATATATTCTATATGAAAACTCTGCTTCTTAAATAATGCTACAAAGTTTAAACAATTAGAATGAGAGTATCTTACCTAATTCTGAACCTAAATGATTATTTACATGAAACATAAAACTGTTTGCAGATTTTTCTTTTGAGCTAATAATAAATCGTCGCCTCAGAGCAACAGTAAGGTTCAGTAAGTTACCGCCCTATAGCCAGGGCTAAGGCAGAAATACACCACCAGCTCAGTTAATTCCAGCCGAGGACTGCAGTTTCGTGCTTATTAGCACTCATCAGCTCGGCATAGTAGTGACTGAGCTGGAGGTGGAAAGCCTCTTTAGGAAGCTAAGAGTGTCAAACAAACTGGTAGCTAATACAGAATTAGCACTGACCAGACGAGAGACCGAAGCAATGGTTCGGTTCAACTATAAGATAGAAGGCAAGGCAGGTATATTCAGTAAGTTACCTCCCTATAAGATATCTAATCCCAGAGATAACACTAAGATATCTTACTGTTGGTCTGAGGCGACGAAATAACTACACGATTCTTGAACTACCTAAGACGTAGCATTCAAATAGTATAATTTAAAATTTCTCTTTCACATGCACTTTACGTCTAAACTTCTTTCCGATGATACTTTTTACATTAAATATTAGTGCAGGATTTATACGGGATTCAAATTCCTCCCCCCCCCCTCCCTCGTGTCTACTAAAGTACTGTAAAACTAGTAAATGGACAGATACCTTTACTTAAACCATAAGCAACTAAAAACAATCCATTTTTGATTACTTAAAAAAAAAACCGAGCTGGTGTGTGCATCACATGACTTCCTTTTACTCCAATTTAATGTCATTTCCCAATTATTAGCAGTTTTAATGTGATTCAATTGTTTACTCCCTAAATATCACCAACAGTGGCCAAATTAAGACCAAATTTGAAATAGTTGTCAAATTTGTCGCCAAGTTGGTGACAAAAGTTGGCGACCAAAAGACTGGTGATATATCGCCAAGTGTCCGACAAATTATATTACCACTTGAGTTTATATCGAAATTAGCAATGATTTCCCCCCAAAAAGGGGCAAAAGACCCCCTTAGGAACATCCGAATGCAACCAAAAAGGGAGGTGCAGAGTTAGACACCCCACTAGGAGTCTAAGTACCAAATTTCAACTTTCTAAGACATTCCGTTCTTGAGTTATGCGACATACATACGCACATACATACGTATACACAGACGTCACGAGAAAACTCGTTGTAATTAACTCGGGCATCGTCAAAATGGATATTTCGGGTATCTGTACGTTCCTAGGCATATATCCACGTGTGGTCGGGTTGAAAAAAAACTCAACATTCATTTGGGGATGAGAAAAAATGGAAATTAAGGCCGATTTTTGGGTGAAAATTTTTTCGCGAATACAATACTTCCTTTTTTGTAAAAGGAAGTAAAAATAGAACTCATTTGTTTTTGAGATTAAAAGTTTCACAAAACTTTGGGGACCCAGAGGATCTTTGACTCACCAACTAATTACACCTATGGTCCTGAAAGATCTAGTTATCCGTTATTAAGTAAGCTACCACTCGTGCAAAATACTAGAGAAAACTTCCTTCCCTTTCAGTTTCGTATGATAACTGTAGAAGTTAAGATGAATGGAGGTGCCATGTCTTAATAGTCCAACCTCTCGACGCAATTACTTTCTCTTTAAATGCTCTCGAGAATTGACATTTGCCTTTATCCACAAGTGGCGATACTCATGAAAAAGTTAAATTGTTTTGGGGAACTGTTGCTCAAAGAATTTTTTCCAATTTCCATTAACTGATTTAGCACCTAATACATGACTCTTTTTCTAGAAAGAGGAGACCGTTACACATGGCACAAATCTTCCTTAGCCAGAAAAAAAAAATACTATAAATTTTTTCAGCGCTCAGGCAGACACATTTCATCGTCGCGATCAATAATCACCTCTGCGATAGGGAAAAATGTCAAAAAAAGGAGCAACAGACAGTTTGGTATGGGAGGAGGGGGAGAATAAAGAGAATGAATCTGGATAAGGCTTCTTTCTCAGTAATGACTCTTACAGTGCTGGTAAAAAAAATTACACCACCCTTGCATTTTCACAACAATGGGATTATGTGAGAAGTTTTGGTCGACCGATTAACGATGAATGTATGTGAAATTCTGCAAAACTTATGAAATAAACATTTAACAGCAGGAATCCGATAATTGTTTACGTAGGTCGAAGCTGTTTCCGGGCCAAGTCAAGCTGCTGACCCCATGCTCATTTTTTTCATTTCAGAACCTGCGTGTAAGTTTAGAGAAAAAAAAATTACTTAATCCCTTGTCAATTTAAATCTAATGGCAGGATGAAGGTTTTTAAATTATTTACCAGTTTTGTCCTATAGCACGGGGCAGAATCATCCTGGAAAATGACGTTTGGAACTGAAGTAAAGTGATCCCGGATAGTAGGAAGCAATTTCTCCTCCAAAATGCCAATATGCACCTGAGCGTTTACTGTTCCTTGCAAAAAGTGAAGCCCACCCACTCCTTGATCAGAAATACATCCCCAAATCATCTGGGATACGGGATGCTTGACTGTGTGTTGAGTGCAGTCGGGATGATATTTCTCTCCTTTAAGGCGCGGGTGATTTATTTTTTTTTACCACTACTGTACATCAAATTAAATGTGAAATAAAAGTTCGATAAATAATCCTTAAAAATTTAGATTTAAAACGGAAAGAAAGGTAGCTTTTTTTCCCTTCATACTATATTTTAAAATGGCACTTACTTTTTCGCGAAATATACTAAGATCGGAGTAGTATAAGTTTATTACAGTTTTCATGTTGCACAAGAAAGAAATTTATATATTTTTATCGTTGCCAAAAATAAAACATCCCATTTTAACTATCAAGACAACTTTAGCAAAACATCTAGGGCGCCCTCTATTTTATGTAAACGATAGCGAATACAAAAGCAATATCAAATTCGGTTTCTCGAAATATTTTCTGTAAACTCCACACCGTCAACTTCTCATGAAAATTGTTTTCATTCATTCAAGCACTTTTTTTCTTCAACGTGTAAACTTACAAATACGACAAAAGAAATGACAATTAAACCGCAATAGAAGATTGTAATATAAAATTAAGAAGATAAACGAAACAATTAAGAGTAATGAAAAGTTTTCAACACTACTTCACAATGACTCCTAACATAAAACAGATAACATTTAAATACGATCATATATTCCAGATGAAAACTTTGCTTCTTAAATAATGCCAAAAAGTTAAAACAATTAGAATGGGAGAGTCTTACATAGTTCTAAACTTAATGATTATTTATATGAAACATAAAACTGTTTGCAGATTTTTCTTTTGAGCAAAAAATAAATCGTCGCCTCAGAGCAACAGCAAGATATCTAATCCCACTTAAGCCTTGGTTTTCTAGGAGCGAATCGCCGATTTTCGACGTCGCTCATCGCCGTAACGCTGAAATCAAAGTCAAGTGGATTCCGGCGTGGTCATTCACGACGTCGAATTAGCTCGGGCGCGCATGAGCAGAAGCATCAAGTTTTCGCCTCAGCGAGGAGCGACGCCGACGATAAGCGCTCCTAGGAAACCAGTGCTTTGGATATCTTACTGTTGGTCTGAGGCGACGAAATAACTTTATAATTCTTGAACTACATAAAACATAGTATTCAAATAGTATAATTTAAAGATTCTCTTTCGCATGCACTTTACGTCTAAACTTCTTCACGGTGAAACTTTTTACATTAAATATTAGTGCAGGATTTATACGGGATTCAAATTCCCCCCCCCCCTCCCTCGTGTCTACTAAAGTACTGTAAAACTAGTAAATGGACAGAGACCTTTACTTAAACCATAAGCAACTAAAAACAATCCATTTTTGATTACTTAAAAAAAAAACCGAGCTGATGTGTGCATCAACATGACTTCCTTTTACTCCAATTTAATGTCATTTCCCAATTATTAGCAGTTTTAATGTGATTCAATTGTTTACTCTCTAAATATCACCAACAGTGGACAAATTGAAACCAATTAAAAAAAAAAAATCTCGAAATTTATCGCCAAGTTGGCGACAAAAGTTGGCGACCAAAAGACTGGTGATATAGCGCCAAGTGTCCGACAAATTATATTACCACTTGAGTGTATATCGAAACTAACAATGATTTCCCCCCAAAAAGGGGCAAAAGAGCCCCTTAGGAACATCCGAATGCAACCAAAAGAGAAGGTGCACAACTAGACCCCACTAGGAGTCTACGTACCAAATTTTAACTTTCTAGAACATACCGTTTTTGAGTTATGCGAGATACATACACACATACATACGGACGTCACGAGAAAATTCGTGGTAATTGACTCGGGGGTCGTCAAAATGGATATTTCGGGTGTCTGTAGGTTCCTACGCATATATCCACGTGTGGTCGGGTCGGAAAGAAAAACCCCCAACATTCATTCGGGGGTGTGAAAAATGGAAAATAAGGCCGATTTTTGAGTGATAATTTTTTCGCGAATACAATACTTCATTTTTTGAAAAAGGAAGTAAAAATCAGTCATTTCCTGATTAAAGCAGCGATTTATTTTGAATTTAAGAAGTCATTTCAAATGGAGTAAACGCGCATTTCCATATTTGAGTTAATGGCAGTCATAAATGTAAAGTTGACTTACTCCACCCTTACTTTATTCTCATTAAATGACCTTTTATCCTCTTTTTGTATTCTTACTTCCTTGCGTGAAGTAAAAGAAAAATTTTCCACTTATATAAATTTCAACTCAAACTTTTATTTTAATTCACCATAAATCAATTTTGACTTTGGTTTCTTCATGTCTGACATATTCATCCATTTACGTACAGGCAATCAGAAAACTTTAATTTGACCATAACTGAATTCCCTTTCACGAATTTTTTTCATGAAGTCCACCAGGGTTGTTTAGTTTAAAATACGTTGGTTTAAACCATGGTTTATAGCAAAAAATTTAAAAAAAAACATGTGGTTTTCGTCAAAAATGTTTTTTTTTTTTTTTCAAAAATTTTATTGTTTTCCTCCAAATGTTTTCATAAATGTTACGTATTATTGCAAAGAGTAAAATCTAATTAATGCAAAGTTACTAGCAAATCTTTATAGATAAATTACAGATTTAATAAATTTAGAAACTTATATTTTTTGAATTTATGAAAAGTTTGCTAACTAGTTTGTATTTATTTATTTTTTAAATTTGTGCAGCTTTTCTATTAGGTACATAAGTATACAAGGCACACCAACTAAGTGTTTCTAAAATTACATGGAAAAAATCCAAGTAGCTCTTTTATTTTTTTAACTATTATTCTTTTTAGTTTTTGCATTTCAAAAGTCTAAAATGCATATTTCAACCAAAACTTCATATACTACCTATTTTGCTCGATTACTTAAGATTTATTGAGATAGGTTAGTACCGTTGAAGCGATGTATAGTGTAAAAATATCTTAACATTAGAATATTTGAATGAGAAGAGAAAAATAGAAATAAAGAAGTCCAAGTACACCTGAAGTAGGTATAAAATTGCGCTTATACCTGCATACTTTTTGCATCTCTGATAGACGATGCAGACAGAGTAAGAAAAGAAACTAAATAAAATTATGAAAACAGAAAATATCCACGTAACTCAGTGCTCTTATAAAAAAATAAAGCAAATTTTCATCTTTAAAAGAACTTTTTTGATACTAATATTATAAAAGAAGTCTCATGTATGAATGGTAGAAGAATCAATAAACATTAATTTTTATGACAATTTTCATTATTAAAATATGTTAAAAGGGTATTTTCATTTCACTTTGTACTGAGGCTTCAATTAAATGATTTTTTTTCTTTGATAAAAAATTGTATTCCTAAATGCATTAAGCCAGGAGAAATTATGTCATCAATGGAAAGCATAATGATTTTCTCAAAACCTACTTGTCCTGCTTCTATAATTGTTGTCACGGATACATTAGGCAAATAAATAACAATTTTTTAAAAATCTTTAAACAAAATATGCGTTGATCTTTTGATTTTTAAAGTTGTATAATGTACGTAAGACTTAAAATGCTAAAAGACTTAAAGTACTATGCGAATTAAAAATAATTTTAATTCGCATTTACGTAGACCAATGGAACTACACCAGATTATCAAATGTGTCTTTTGAATCGTACTTGAGAATTATTACCTAAAAATTACATAGTAGAACAAAACTCAGACAAAAAATTCTGCTATGTTTCAATGTTCATAAAAAACGAGGTGGTGAGGAAAAGAAAAACAAGGAGCACTAAATCGAACGAAAGAGAAAGTAATGGGAAAAACTCGACCCAGTGAAAGAAAATTTCGAAAATTTATGGTACTTCACCGAGATCTGTATTTTTTTTTCTCTTGGTCTGGCGAATTTTATTCCTTTTTTTATGTCCATTATTACGTGGACAGCTATATATTTTCGCAATTTGGACTATAAAACGTCACGTGACGTAACCAGGTACGGTATTTTTATTATTTATTTTTCTTTTTTTATGCATAGATGTTTTTAAAGGTAGCTGATAGTCTGCTTCCTTACCGGTCATCATAAACGAAAAACAAAACACAGAACTTCAAATGCTTTGGGTATTTTTTCCCCTCAATAGCCAAAACTTTAAACAAAAGATTACCTTAATTCAAAATTTGCAGGACTAATTTTACTAACTTTGATCAAGAAATTTAAATATTGTTAGTAAGTAATACATACTTTACTCAACGTTTTAAGTTTTCTTATTTTTTACTGATCACTTTCAGAGACGTGAATGCTGTTGCCAGCAAGGCAACAATCCCCGACCTTCACTGCCCATGAAACCTCTCTTCTACAATAGCTAGGCTACGCACTGGACATTGCAAGGACATGAAGATATTACCAACTAATAATAAATCCTATCCCATCTGCAAGCACTGTCCCCATTTACAACTCACCGCGGATCATGTTTTTAATTGTCAGGCCATTATTCGCTCCCTCCTCCAACTTGGATCACCACCAATTGAAATCCTGTACAGCCATCGGGCTCCAGAATTAGCGGATCTTGTTATCAAGACTTTTGGAGACAGCTAAACCTTTCGCACTCTGCAAGTCATTAGACACGACAACAACAACTGAACATCACTGAAAAATTTCGAAATCTAACGTTCAGCAGCATAAGTGCCAGAGAGGGCCGTGGTAGCCCGATCGGTAGAGTGTCGGATTCGGGGCCGGAGGGTCCTGGGTTCGAACCTCGATGGTCGAAGACCCACCGTCGTCATTAAAGGGGACTGGGCGACGTTAAATATGCTCGTAGTCTCAATGTCCTCCAAGTGAAACGATACCTCTGGGGGTGCTAGCACCAGGTAGCTATTTGCTCCTGGTCTAGTTCTAAATTTTCAATAACCGTTTGATCCGGTGATGGTGCTGCCATCTATCGGTATATAAAATAATGGAGGCAAGGCACTTAATATGCAGTCCTCGACATAAATACAGTTAGTCAGTTGTGACTCGGAATCGAAATTCAGAGGACAAAACACACGCAAAACGGGCCAAGCATCAAAAGGCACAGAGAGAGAAATTATTGATTGGTACAGCACTTCTTTCCTCAGAGCTCTAATGGTTTGGCATCGGTTTTGAGCTGTATAGGACTGACACACGCTCACCTAAAAAGTACATTCATACAAGACACAAAAATTGAAAATGTTGGTTTTAAAGTTATGATTAGTAAGTGACTGAAAAGATTTTATGAAGGAAAGCATGATACGGAAATGTGTATATTTTGATATGCTAAGGATAAACTGATGATTAAAGGATAAAATGGGGTATAGCCTGCCCACAAATTAAAATTGTCTATATGTAAAAAAAAATTAATTTGAATTTTGACATCTTGAATACAAATTACGTTTTTCGCAATCACGCGTCTTTTTGCGTGTGTGCAGGCATGAGTGTGGGTATGTGTGTATGTGGGTATGTGTGTGTGGGTATGTGTGTGTGTGTGAGTATGTGTGTGTGAGTATGTGTGTGTGGGTATGTGTATGTGGGTATGTGTGTGTGTGTGAGTATGTGTGTGTGGGCATGTGTGTATGTGGGTATGTGTGTGTATGTGTGTGTGTGTGTGGGTATGGGTATGTGTGTGGGTATGTGTGTGCGTGTGGGTATGCATGAGTGTGGGAATGTGTGTTTGTGTCTGTGTGCAGGCATGAGTGTGTGGGCATGTGTGTATGGGGTATGTGTGTGGGTATGTGTGTGTGTTATGTGTGTGTGTGTGGGTATGTGTGTGTGGGTATGTGTGTATGTGTGTGTGTGTGGGTATGTGTGTATGTGTGTGTGGGTATATGTGTATGTGTGTAGGCATGCGTGTGTGTATGTATGCGTGTAGGATATGGACGCAGCCTGGAGACTGTTTTCGCTAAAGGTGCAGCATCGTGAGGCCGGTCGACGGTGGTGCTGCAGAGGGAGGCGGGGGAGAATAAAATCAGCGTAACGCCAAAAACAGTCAAGTGAGAACAATAAGCAATCGTGATTGCTCAAAAAATGAGGTTTGCAAAATTTCTCGAGAACAGGTTTTTACACTGGATGATTTTTTTTTTGCCTTAGACCAGTGTAGTCCAAGAGACCACGCCCATTCTCAGGCCTGCGTGCCTCATCCGGCCCGCAAAGGTGATCCGTGAGGGCCGTTGTTATGTTTACTGTTACAAATTGTAAAGCCCAGTTAATGACAATGTTACAAATTTAGATCCAAATAATCGAAAATTGGTTTCTGAATTGGTTCTTGTTTGTGTCTAAAAGTATTTGATAAAAGAAACATCGTTGTGGTAGTAACAATTGTTGGTTTTTGTTTTCTTTGCTTTTCTATATTTGTCCTTGCTACTTAGAGAATATTTAAATATTTTGAAATTTTATGTGTTCTGGCCCGCGAGAATCAATTTATTAAAAGTTGCGGCTCTCAAGTATAATAAAATAATAGTTTAAAAAACTAAAAAAACAAGCTTTCGTAGCAAAATGAACTAAAAAGTGAAAAATAATCTTTGGATGATAGTAGTTGTCCAATCACTTAATTTTAATGTAATACAAAAAAGCGTGGGAGCTTCTTATCAGTTGTCTTGAATTTCTTCCATTTGTTGCCCAAGCAAAAATGTAAATAGACAGCACCCCACGCTTTTTTGTATTACATTAAAATTAAGTGATTGGTCAACTACTATCATCCAAAGATTATTTTTCACTTTTTAGTTCATTTTGCTACGAAAGCGTGTTTTTTTAGTTTTTTAAACATTATTTTATTTTTCTGTTTTTTAGTCTTATGTTGGAGAATGATCAGGCGACGAAATTATTTATAAAACAAGTGCGAGGTAATATCTTAAAGTTAAGACAAGGGCACCCCGATAGGAAGCTACTGTGAGTCATCGATGTATGTTTGCGGAAATCATATTTGTATTATTTGAAAAATTGAGATGCATTTGAATAAAAGTTTTGTTTAACAATGGTCTAATCAGCAATGAATTTCCAATGGAAAGCTCACCTAAATTTTGGCATGAAATTAGTTAAAAACAGTTACATTTCATGTTCTAATTACCTTGGAACATAGGAACAAATTTTGTCTGATGCAGAAAAAATAAAAGTTTTTGTAGATATTTTTAAATAATTTTTGCGAGCATTTTTTAATGTATTTTTTTAAATATTTCCTTTTTCACATTGTTGGATTTATGCCAAAATATTAGTTAAAATTGGAGGAAACTAGCAATTAAAAGAGTTTTTTAATTTGATTATAGAATATTGCATTGTCATCGGGTCTGAGGTCGCGTGCCAAATTTGAAAAGAATCCGATCGCAGGAAATGGGCGAAATTTGAGCTGCAAGATTCCGTTACAAGATACATACATACACACACACAGGTGGCGCTAATAAAAGCGTGTGAAAAAGGTTGGACATCACTGCCCTGGACAACGAACTAAAACTCATTCATACACACTTGCGTAGGTAGAATTAAATCTTTCTTCTCTTTCATTTTATATTCGTTTAACATGAAAACGGTGTGAAATTTGTAAGAGTTAAATGTTACAATGTCTCTTGTACTACCCAACCAAGGAAGCACCTTTACCTCGCGAATACAGAAACTCTCCGAAAAGCAAACTCGACAAACGGAAAATCATTTGTCTAAAATTTCACTCTAATTGCAACTGGAACAGCAGCCATTTCTCGCGCGAGTTTTACACATAGCTTTCATAAAGCTGGTAGACTGATAATGAAGATCAATATTTGAGCGCTGTTCCGCAAAGATAAGAGGAGCTTGTTTCGAAGTGCGTTTTGTTTGTGAGCGCACTCATTGACGATCGAGCCCCTGTTTCGGAAAAATATATCTACAGATTCAGATTCTGCGTCAACAAGGGCTGGGATTTGCTGTCATCAGAGCTCCCGGAATGGGGTTGAAAGATGTGAGCTCGTGCTCTTAAAATACGTCTTCCTGATTGCATTTTGTGATCTGAAGGAATTTCCAAATAAAGCGCGAAATATATTTCGCGAGTAAAAGTTTTAATCAAAATTCTCCAACAGATGCTCTCTTAATCCATTGACGCAAAACTTAATTTGAAGCACGTGGTAGTTGTAGGGAAATGCAGGACAAAGTGGAATGTTTAGGGTAACTTTCCTTTTTCAAAATGAACAAATGGGAAATTTATTTTCAAAATTATAGTACATAAAAAAGGACAATGTAATTTGAAGCATAATTTGCTTTGAACCACTATTTTTTAATTTTTGTTAGTAAATCTGGGCTGTCAATAGAGTGGAAATTTCATTTATTTTTTTTTCATGAAACAAAGCAAAAAACAAAATATTCTTCTAAAGAAATAGTTTCTATTTGATTATTAAAAAGGTTTAAAATAATGTGAAATGAATAGATAATGAAACAATGAAAGACTAAATAAATAAATAAATTAGTGAAAAAGAGAAAGAAAACCATATTGGGAAAAAAATAATAGTGTGAATGAAATACAGAATGAATAAGAAAATTATAGAATAAATAAGAGGATTATTAAAAGCATAAATGTGAATTAATTAATTAATATATACGTAGTTAGTGACAAATGCGGATACAAACTACCATTTGCGGGGGGGGGGCATGCTAATGAACGACCCCCGCTCCCAAGAATGAACCTACGATTTACAGTACGAAAAATTTCTGAAACTGTTTGAGTTTTTAAAATGCACCAAATCGGTCAGGAGTAACGAGTATAATAAGGCATAACGTTACAAACTAATCTCATAAGCACTGAAAAGAAGTAGTCTGTCATATATTTACTTCCAAACATGACTAATGAGTTGAGAAGACAACTGAAATCTTTTGCATTTTAATTCATAAAGTGTTTGAACCATATGTGGACGAAAACTATTGTCGACGGTTTGGGGGAGGGGGGACACATGACCCCCATGACCCTTCTCTTGTATCTGCCACTGGTTAATGATATGAACGAGCTGATGTGTGCATCACATGACTTCCTTTTACTCCAATTTAATGTCATTTCCCCATTACTGGCAATTTTAATGTCATTCAATTATTTACTCTCTAAATATCACCAACAGAGGCCAAATTGAAGCGAAATTTAAAAAAAAAAAAAGTCGCCAAATTTGTCGCCAAGTTGGTGACAAAACTTGGCGACCAAAAGACTGGCGATATATCACCAAGTGTCCGACAAATTATAACACCTATTGAGTTCACATCGAAATTAACACTGATTTCCCCCAAAAAAGTAGCAAAAGACCCCCTTAGGAACATCCGAATGTAACCAAAAGAGAAGGTGCACAACTAGACCCCACTAGGAATCTACGTACCAAATTTCAACTTTCAAGGAAATACCGTTTTTGAGTTATGCGAGATACATACACACATACGCACGTCACGAGAAAACTCGTTATAATTAACTCGGGGGTCGTCAAAATGGATATTTCAGGTGTCTGTATGTTTCCAGGCATATATCCACGTGTGGTCGGGTCGAAAAAAAACTCAACATTCATTGGGGGGGGGGGGGTGAGAAAAATGGAAATTAAGGCCGATTTTTGAGTGAAAATTTTTTCGCGAATACAATACTTCCTTTTTTGTAAAAGGAAGTAAAAATGATTAAATAATTAAACGAAATAAACTGTTTCACTTTGTCTCATCCATTTTGCCACCGCATGCACTTTATTCATTTGACAAAACTAGTTGTAAAAAAAGCATTACTAACATTAATAGGGCTCAATTAATATTTAAAATGTTAATAAGAACTTTATCATTTTAGTATAATTAAAGTAGTTTTTGACCTACAAAAAAATATTGGAAAATGAGCATCAACTTTTCAAAATCGCCTTGTATCATTATATGTCTTGATCTTCAAGGGTAACTTTTCACTGACATACATAGGCCACATAAATTTTACCATATAGTTAAAATTAGTGATGTTCCGGATATCCGTATCCGTAGATATCCGAGGGAAAATAAAGATCTGTATCCGTATCCGTTACTTTTTTGACGGATCTTAAACGGATCTTTTCTATTCTAAAATTTTTTTAAATATTTGAATAAAACTCTTAAATTCCGTTTAAATTAGGTTTTATTCCCTATTTAAATTATAAGATATCATTTCAGACGCCATTTTGTACCCCCCCCCCTCCCGTTGCAAAAAGAAAGGGGAAATAAGTTTTAACAGTGTATCATTGCTTCTTTTTGTGTGTTCATTGTTCATATTTGTTAACAAATGTGTGTTCTGACCCGCGAAATTCATGTTAATATGAGGTCTGCTCTCTGGGACACGTTTTGTTTTTTTCATTTTTAATTTAACATTAGTTTTTGTCACTGATTTGGGGTTTCTGTTCTTTTTTTTTTCTCCCCGCATCCTTTAAAAAAAGTGAGACTAAATTCTCTATTTACTGTTTGTAAAGGTGCTCAAGGCTCTGTATTTCGTCGGTCGGACGAAATTTCTTTAAAGAGTAAATCATAGTCTTGATTATATTTTTGCCGCAGTTGACATTTTTTGAAGAAACTGCCATTATTCAGACGGAAATACATTTCGTAACAAATTTTACACTTGGATAGTTGAATTGGGCAAAAAAAAAAAAATTGAGAACCGTATCCGTATCCGCGGATCTTGACCCTAATGATCCGTATCCGCGGATCTACTTTTTTAACGATCTGGCACATCACTAGTTAAAATATTATAGAACAAAAGGCGCTAAAAACAGAGTAAATATTTCACCATTTCACTTTGCCCCACCTCCTTCTACTTCTTTTAAATTATGTTTAAGACATCAAGAAACTCATTTATGAAGTGACATTCCAGTCCAAATGTGAGGTAAAAGTGCATCAGCTCTTCACAGGATTTAAAAAACAAACATTCGGAAAAAAAAAAACGCAGAATGATTTAATTTAGGCATTATTTGAGTAACCGGTTTGCAATGGACTGCAGGGCACAAAAGAGGATGGTTAGTGTGCTGAACTAATAACCACCAGCAATGCTCGCAAACACTTTGTTCAACAAGTTTTAAAACAACAATAATAATAATGTACGCAAGAAGCTTTATTGCATACTAGTGGTACCCGCACGGCTTTGCCCATAATAGAAATTTAAAAGGTCTTTTGGTTCGCATGTATATTTACTAATAATGTATGGTGAATTTTCTCGCCAATTGGCTTGTGCTCATGTTACGGTTCCACGTTATGATAATTTCGTAATTTAGTCGTCCATCTTATGATAATTTTGTTCTTAAAATTGGAATAGAAAAAGAACCACATCGAATGTTCGAAAAATCGCTTCGAAGTGCACACTCCCATGCTACAAACTAACTTTGTGCCCAATTTCATGAAAATCGGCCGAACCGTCTAGGCGCTATGCGCGTCACGGAGATCCGGACAGACAGAGATCCGGACGGACAGAGAGAGATCCTGACAGACAGAGAGAGAGAGATCCTGACAGACAGAGAGAGAGAGATCCTGGACAGAGAGAGATCCGGACAGAGAGACTTTCAGCTTTATTATTAGTAAAGATTAATGCAATTTTGTTCATATTTGAAGTTATGAACCTCAAATTGATACTTTTTTTTATGAATCTGTCTAATAACTAAGTGGCTGTCCATTAAATGGGGTTACATTTATTTTCAACAAGATTAACCCCCTGCCCCCTCCTTCTTCAGCTGCACAAAGTGTCACACCTCATCTTACCCCCTCTCCCTTTGTGCTGACAAATATTTCTAGATAAAATGCGTAACGTCAAATTCTTGTTACCCCCTCCTTCCCCGTCGTAGCAAACTTTTACAATTTCACTGTCCAACCTCACAGCGACAAATTGTCGACCATCAGTCACACATTAAATACACGTAAATTTCCTCCGATCCACACCACTCTCGCTCGAATCCAATTCCAACACCCTCCATTCCAAACCTTCAAATTCGGAATTACCTGGTTTGATTTCCATTAGGGACCTGATTAGGAGTGCGCATCGTTATCAGACGATTAACATACATCTGCGGGGTTGAGCGGGACGCGTTTGCTTTCCAGATTCGCTAATACCCATTATCACCGAATTGTGTTCCATCTTGCCGATTATTAAGAATCGTCTTCGCGGTGTGTCCTCCAGCGATTACGAAATGAATCATTGATGTCGACGACGGTCGCGGCGTCAAAATTTGCGATGATGAATTCTGTGTGATAAGCTCTCAATTACCAACTTACGAGATGTATGGGATGGATTTGTAACATTGTTTGGTGAGCTTTGTTTTCGGAAAAGTGGTTTCAAAAAGCAGTTCAAACCAAAAAAAAAGGCAGAACAAAATATATTTTCAACACTTTTCGCCGTAGAAGAGCACAGGGATAGCATTAACGGTTTGGGGGCCGTGGTAGCCCGATCGGTAGAGTGTCGGATTCGGGGCCGGAGGGCCCTGAGTTCGAACCTCGATGGTCGAAGACCCACCGTAGTCATTAAAGGGGACTGGGCGACGTTAAATATGCTCGTTGTCTCAATGTCCTCCAAGTGAAACGATACCTCTGGGGGTGCTAGCACCAGGTAGCTATTAGCTCCTGGTCTAGTTCCAAATTCTCATTAACTTTTCGATCCGGTGATGGTGTTGCCATCTATCGGTATATAAAATAATGGAGGCAAGGCACTTAGTATGCAGTCCTCGACATAAATACAGTTGTAGTTAGTTGTGACTCTAAATAGGAATAGGATTAACGGTTTGTAGACATTAACGGTTTGAAAGATTGCCGCATCATATGCACAGGGGTGGTAACAGAATAGCATTTTAGGAGGGGGGGGGGGACCATGCAGAAAAACAAAGTTTGGGGTACGAAAAATTTCATGAACTGTTTGGGTGTCATTCAAAAGCACCAAATTGGACAGGAATAAAAGGGAAGAAATGAAAGGAAGTATTATTTCAAATATTCATTAAATCAAACAATTAATAAATTCAAAAGATTACGGAAAAGACTCACATTTTACTGATTAAGTACTAATAATATATCTGCATGATGTTCTGCTTCCATCCATCCTGTAAATTACATTATGATCACTTGCAATAATGACACATGGATAAAATTATCGACGGCTTGGTGGGATTATGACCCCCACGACCCTCCCCTTTTATCCGCCCCCGTATATGCACACCCTATAGGAATAGAAATGAAATACAGCCACAAAATGCCAATGTGCCATTCCACGGAAAACGGTCATTTTGTCCTGCACGTAACGCCACATATATTTCATTGAAAGTAATACACTTTAAAATGGTAATGAACAAAATTTTGATGCTTTACAAATTACAAATGTATGTTTGATTTCTTAAGCAAAAAATTTTATTTTTTAACGAAATACATAAACTGTCACGTGCGGGAAAAGTGGCTACTTTTTTGTGTAAAAGACCCCATAACTATTTTTTTCAACAGTTTAAATTATTATTTCTCAACAAATGAGATATGTTTCCTTCACTTTGAAACCTTAGCTATCAAAACCTACCATTTGTTTCGTCATTGCTATATTTATAGAGAAAAAAATATTAAGTAATTCACATAGCAAGTTACAAGAGGTTGACTTTGGATGTCCCGCACGTGACGCATGCAAATAAATTCTAAAAAGCAAAATTAATATTAAAAATATTTGTAACTGTGTCTGGAGTATCTTTGTATCAAACGTAAGGATTTAAAAAATGTGCTCACTTCTGTTTAATTAAAATATTAAGATTTATGAAAAAAAATGTTGTTGATATTATTGCGTTTGATTGTCCCGCACATGACGGTAAAACGGCCCCCATATACATATGGCAGTAGGCGTTTTAATCCGTGAGAATGATTAAAGAAATACTAAAATAAGCCCAAAACCTACAAGTTAAATTCTTTCCAAAAATGTTAAATTCCAGAAAGTAAATTTTCCTCTAAGTATCTACATTACAATGCGTGTATTAACAAGAGTGAAATAGTAGAAAACTTGATCAGTATTTTCGAAGGATTTTAGCGCGAAGTGCTTGTTCCACACTTATGAGATTGAATCTCTCCCCCCCTCCCCCTCCCGAGTATTCTACATGAAAGGGGGGAAAATATTGCTCGAGCATAACAAGTTACGCACATAAACCAGCATCTGAGAGCTTTCCACAACAAATCGGAGCTACTAATCCCGAACCAGGGCTGGTACTCAAAATGAATTCATTACTTTCGCCCAACTTTTGGCCCATTACCAAGTATGACTGCCAAAGTCATCAGCCAAAGAGTCCGTGTCGATAAGTTAACGGAATTTGTGTCCCGAACCGTTTTTCAGCCGGGAAGACTCTCTAATCCGTTTAAGTCCTTTCTCTCCGCCGACAAGATTTTCTTCCCAACCTTCGCGGCTCATCCCAGTAATGACTGAAAAGAAAAAAGCCGATCAACCGAAGCTTTAGTTGGAGGAATGCAGCGGTGAAGAAAAATTTGGCGGGTAATGTTAACGAATGAGAGATCATTACCCGGGAAAAGAACTTCTTTTGCGCTAATATGTTCTTTTTAGGGTGAAAAATCATTTCCGAGAGGAATTTCTAGATTATGGCACTTTGTCGGGGTTCGTTATGGTTTTTCTTGTTCTTATTCTTGACTTCAACCACATGCGTCATTTAACTGATGCCTTCACATAATTGGAGGGCTTAGAGAGAAGAACACGCTAACCGTCCGGTTCTCCTTCGGAAAAATTTTAATGCAAAATTATGAGTATTTAAGAAGCTGTCTTTTTTCTAGGAATATTAATGTGTTTCTTGTAAAAGACATTATTTAGGAACATATTTTTGGGAAATGTTAAGATGAGGTTTACAAATTGTATCATAATTAGAGAAAAGGAAAATATTTCAGTATATTAATTACCATATGAAACAAACTTAATCTTAAATTGCCATTTGAAAATTTTAGTAAAATCGAAGGAATGAATTTTTTGATAATGTCTCTTAATGTAAATTTGTTCAAAACAAAATCAAACGCTTTCTTTTGTGCTTGATACTTTTCTTCGTATGCTGTCATTAAAATAAGCTGAATAATGGATACTTTAGAAAATCTACTTCTAATTGCAAAAAAAGATGTAATTTTTCATTCTCTATTTGGGAAAACAAGCTCAAGAAAAAAAAAATATTTAAGTCATACTAACCTTTAAATTTTCAAAAAGGTAAATTTATTATTTTTAAAAAATTATATTACAAATGCTGTCGATTTTTGTCATAATATCATTGAATGCTAACTTTTAACGCTCTCTTCATGCATATTTTAAAATATTGATGCTCTTGTGTAGTTTTTAAGGTTGAGCAAAAATCGAAATACTCCTGTGAAATAAATCAAAATTCAAATTTACCGTTTTTTGAAATCGCATCCACTTGACTAGAAAATCTGCTGAAACGAGTGTTTCATAACATACGTATTTTGAAATTTTTCCTTTGCAGTCGATAAGACACGTACGCACCAATAACGTATGCATTAATCGTACGCATTAAAGACAGTACTTAGAAAAAAGATATAAAGAACGTACAAAAGAACGGTGTAGGAAGAGAACATAAGCATAACTAAAGGTCCTGCAAAAATAAATCTGGGATACGAGATACCTGTAAATGGTATGGATCTAGCTTTAAATAGCAGGAAAAATGGTAAAAATAAAATCAGTGTTAATGGGGAGGGGGAATTTGATGCATTTCTATTTGGCTCTTCCGTACCAGACATTGCATTACAGTTCGATTTTATCAATTTCAGTAGACACGTGGTTATTCTGCCTCCGTTTCAACCGACTGTGATTGATAGTAATACGAAAATCGAAACAAGTTGTGAAATGTGGGGCAAAGTGAAATGTGCGGCAAAGTGAAATGTGGGGCAAAGTGAAATGTGGGGCAGTGTGAAATGTGCGGCAAAGTGAAATGTGGGGCAGTGTGAAATGTGGGGCAGTGTGAAATGTGGGGCAGTGTGAAATGTGGGGCAGTGTGAAATGTGGGGCAGTGTGAAATGTGCGGCAAAGTGAAATGTGCGGCAAAGTGAAATGTGGGGCAGTGTGAAATGTATGGCAGTGTGAACTGTATGGCAAAGTGAAATGCGGGGCAATGTAAAATGCAGGGCAAAGTGAAATGCGGGGCAAAGTGAAATGTGGGGCAAAGTGAAATGTGGGGCAAAGTGAAATGTGGGGCAAAGTGAAACGTGGGGCAAAGTGAAACGTGGGGCAAAGTGAAATGTGCGGCAAAGTGAAATGTGCGGCAAAGGGAAATGTGCGGCAAAGTGAAATGTGGGGCAGTGTGAAATGTATGGCAAAGTGAAATGCGGGGCAATGTGAAATGTGGGGCAAAGTGAAATGTGGGGCAATGAGAAATGTGCGGCAATGTGAAATAGCGGGACAAAGTAAAATGGTCAAATGTTTATTCCGCGTTCAGCGCCCCTTAACTAGTAATATTTAACTGTGCAGTAACATATGTAGTCTATTATAGTCAAGAAAAGTTACCTCTGAAAATCAAATCATATAATGCAAGCAATTTTCAAAACTTGACTCAAATTGTAATATTTTGTTGAAAGTGAAAAAATAATTTTGATATTACCAAATGATAAAGTTCTTTTTATTAACATTTTGAGTATTAATTGCGACCTTCTAACATTCGGTGCAGTATTTATTTAGTTAATAGTTAGCTTATTTGTATTTAAATATTTTTCACAATTAGTCAAGTGCATGCGGGGCAAAGTGAAATGGGTTCACTTCGTCTACTCATTCAATCGTTTACTAATATATTACTTACTTTTTCATTTATTAACTAGTTTATTTCCATTCCTTCCTTTAATAATTCTCCTACTAATTCATTCATTCACTTATTTTATCATTTATTCACTATTTTAATTGCTCATTTATTTTTCAACATGCACTAATTAATTTATTTAATAGTTTATTGTTTCATTTATACAAAAATCCTTTTCATTGGCTCATTAATTTGTTCGAAAAATTTAAATTGATAAAACATTTAAAATTTCACAATTACGTACTTAAGATATGTAGAACAACACACCAGCATCTTTCATTAATACACGTATAATGCTTCAAAATTTAAAAAATGAGGAAATTACGCTGCAAGTCAGCGGAGTTTCACCTTGTAGAAGAAAAATAAATACTGGTGTTTAATTTCTTACAGCATTCCTCCTCATGGTATGCAAAAAGCTTTGTGGGTTTAAATTGTGTTTAATAGTAACTTAATTGCTTATTGCAATTTTAAAAAGTGCATTTTTATCAACTAGATAAGTTAATCATTATTTTATATATTTTTTCCATTATCCGCTTTTACCGGATGTCCGCTTAAACGGTTTACCCCCCGTCCCTTTTGTGGCAGTTAATGGGGAATCTACTCCACTTCCAAGTTTAGAAATTCTACATTAGGGTGGTTCAAAAATACATGTAAAAAAAAGTTTCTACTAGATAACGGGACAACCCTCAATATTTTTTGACTTGTGGATAGGACGAGTTTTAGCTTCCTATTTCAACTGAAAGAAGGTGCTCAACCCCCTCCCCCAAACTTCATCAGTGTGAGGAGGGGGGTTAAAAATGCATCGAACTGAAAAAAAATCTACATATTATAATATACACTAGTAATATGCAAATACATTGCGTTAAAATAATTATTTACAAAAAAAAAAAAAAAAAAAGCTGAGGGAAATTAAATGTTTTTAAACTGGTAACATTTTCTATACTACAGCTAATGAAACTAGTATGTTGTGGCCATCACGAAACTTTCTTCTATATTTTTCTTTTTTTTTTCTGATCCCTCCCCATGCTTGACGAGGAAGCAATATTCCCAACAAAAACAAAATTACACATGCAAAAATTTGACGACCATCCCAATGTCTGAATTATTGCAAAAGCAAAGCAAAGAGCGAAAATTGAAAGTTATTTTAAAAGCCTTGCTTGAATTAATTACAAATATTTTATTTGTTAACAAACATAAGATGGCAACAGTTAAAAACTTTAAATCATTGAGATAATATTTCCGATCATTTCCATACAATTAAAATCACGAGAAATACGCAGACGACAATCTATTACGATTTATCTTTCTTATTGTTGCATTAATAAAGCTATTTTTATTCGCAAAAAAATCAACACCTCTTGGAGCGATTGGCGTCAAAATTCAACCAAAGCCTGTTTACATATGGATTCACATATATTCCAAATTACAACCAGAACGTAGCATTACTTCTTGAGATAGGGCACTCACAATGGAAAAAAAGAACGGGCGATTGCGCTACCCCCTTTTTAGCTGTTGACACCAAAATAAAATCAGCTCTTATACCCACTAAGGACTACTTGCCGATAAATTTTTCTTTCATTCTGTTCATTATTTCTTGAGATACAGCAGTCACAATTGACGACAAAAAACGTTCTATAGCTCAACCCCCGTTTGAGTTATTGACACCAAAATTGAATCAGCACCTGTTCCTGTTAATGGCAACATATGGACCAAATTTTGTCTGATTCCGCCAGTTACTTCCTGAGGAATAGCAAGCACGCGTAACTCAAAAAACGTCCCATTGCTCCACCCCCCTTATGGGAATTCGCACCAAAAACCAATGGGCACAAGTTCACATAGGGGCACATATGTGTAATAAATTTCGTTCGATTTCATGCGGTAGTTTTTGCTGTAGAGCGGCCACAAAAAACTGGTCACACACAGACGTGACACACACACATACACACATACATACACACACACAGGCAGACAGACATTTTCCAAAAATAGTCGAAATGGACTCAGCACACCTCAAAACGTTCGAATCCGTCAAAATTCGAAATTCGAAAATTTGCACGAATCCAATACTTTCTTCTATGTATTAGATATAGAAGAAAGTAAAAATGAAGGGGGTCATTGAGCACCGTTTTAAAATTTGAGTAAGAAGCTAAAAAAATTTTACAGAATAATACTATTAGTAAGTCTAAGAAAAAAAAAGAAAAAAAAAAGGTGTCCCGGACTTTAGCTTGAAAAAAAAAATTCAACCACCATACTGTACATATTGTTTTTATTCACATGAAAAACGAAAATACATTCATATGTCACGGACGTCTTAACGATATCAGAGAAAGGACACAATGTGAGGTCGGATTATTCTTGATGAAATTAAGATTTCGAGTCGAAAGAATTTAAAAGTCGCTTTATTGGGACGTTTTTCCGCTAACCTACCAAATACAGATATTTTCAGTCAAGCGACCAAATCCCAGCCTAATCAAAGAAGGTGAGATAAAAAGTATACTTATATTGAAAAAAAAAAAAAAACAAAAACAAACGAGCTGATGTGTGCATCACATGACTTCCTTTTACTCCAATTTTATGTCATTTCCCCATTATTGGTAATTTTAATGTGATTTAAAAGTTTCCTCTCTAAATATCACCAACAGTGGCCAAATTGAAATCTGATTAAAAAATATTTAAAAAAAATCGCCAAATTTGTCGCCACGTTGGCGATTAAACTTGGCGACCAAAAGACTGGCGATGTATCGCCAAGTGTCCGCCAAATTATAACACCGCTTGAGTTTACATCGAAATTAACAATGATTTCCCCCCAAAAAGGGGCAAAAGAACCCTTTAGAAACACTCGAATGCAACCAAAAGGGGGGGGGGGGGTGCACAACTAGACCCCACTAGGAGTCTACGCACCAAATTTCAACTTTCTAGGACTTACCGTTCTTGAGTTATGCGACATACATACGCACATACAGACGTCACCAGAAAATTCGTTGTAATTAACTCGGGAATCGTCATTATGGATATTTCGCATGTCTATAAGTTTTTAGGTATATACGCACATGTGGTCGAGTCGGAAAAAAAAAACATTCATTTGGAGGTGAGTAAAATGGAAATTAAGGTCGATTTTTGAGTGAAAATTTTTTTGCGAATACAATACTTCCTTTTTTGTAAAAGGAAGTAAACACGTTGACATCTTTGTGCTGCCGAACATAACCCTAAATTTAGAAACGGAAATTCATATAACCCCAAAGGAAACAATAACCCCGATAAAAAAAATCTATTATTCATCACAAAAAATCAAAACTTTGTAATAAAATGTGCATTAAAATAAAATGTCACCCAATGCCGTAATTTTGCACACAGTATTTTCTACCACAAGTTCTGCAATTAAAGCAGATCGTACTACTTCATCTTCTACAATAGACGAAGGAGTTAATAACATGTACTACCAAACTTGCCATCGGGGGTAGTGCATCACAACTTTCTGTTTCGACTATTTCTCTGAGGAATCTATATTAATAAGAAAGACAAACTATTTTTCTTTTATTATTCAAAATTTGAAAATCTTCGAGTGAACTCACTGGATGGGATACCTTTGATAATAGATGTCCGGTAAAAATAATATCCCCTTGAAACATTTCAGAGTTCATTATTGATACAAACAAGTAGAATAATCTTTACTTTCGCACTAGCCCGGCGCTGCCCAGGCTTCGGCCGGGTAGTACTACAATAAAAACATTATAAAGAACAATCGCAATTGAATAATACGACAGATCAAATTATTTACTTAGATAAGTAACTATCTTCAACTATAATTACAAAACCAAATGTTGAAGAAATAAGGAAAACAAAACCCAATTGAAAAATCCTACAAAGTCAAATTTTGTACATAAATATCAAAAAAAAAAAAAAAAAAAAAAAAATGATTTTTGACCTCTTGAATTCAAATTATGTTTTTCACAGTCACGAGTGTGTGTCTGTGTATGTAAGCATGTGTGTTTGTGTGTAGGGGGTATGTGTATGTGTGTAGGCATGTGTGTTTGTGTCTTTGTGCAGGCATGAGTGTGATGCTTGTGGAGGTAGTTGTGTGCAGGCATGAGTGTGATGCGTGTGGGGGTAGTAGGCATGAGTGTGATGAGTGTGTGGGTAGTTGTATGTGTAGGTGTCTGTATGTATGCGTGTGTGTGTATGTATGTGCTTGAGTGTGTGTATGTGTGTGTAGGTGTATGTATTTGTGTGTGTGCGCGCGTGTGTGTGTGTGTGTGTAGTTGTGTATGTATGCGCGTGTGTGTAGGATATGGATGGAACCTGGAGACGGCTTTCGCTAGAGGAGCAGCATCGTGAGGAGCCGGTCGACGGTGATGCTGCAGAGGGTGCTGGCGGGAAAATAAAATGATAGCACATCAAAACAGTCAAGTGAGAACAATAAACAATCGTGATTGCTCAAAAAATCAGTTTCAAAAAATCTGATCACAGTCGCACAATAGCGTAGCCGACCACGCATCTGAGCCATGTGGCATGGTTTCTCGCAGTTATCGACAATGTCGGCCAGAGCCCTCTTTATGAGTTAACTTACCCTGCCATCTATTAGGAATTCATAAAACTAAACTTACCCCGCCATCTATTAGGAATTCATAGAACTAAGCAACTTATTAAACATTAAATTTGCAATTACAAATATTTCAGTCGATCTGATTTTTAAAATAATCAGCCTACAGCCTTCCTCAATAAATGAACTATTCAACATAAAAAGAATTTTTCAATTCGAACCAGTAGTTCCTGAGATTAGCACGTTCAAACAAACAAAGAAACTCTTCAGCTTTATATTATTTGTGTAGATTTGCTGCAAAAATACACAGAAGTGGAAAACTAGTCATTCATTTTGCGGTAACAAACTGAACAGAAAACTCCTCATCGTTTGTCTTTTTCTTCCATTGTTCTAGAATAGTTCCTAAAAACACACCAACAGCAGTCAAAACTAATGAGCACCAAACATAACACATTTCTTCTCGAGAGAGTCGGTAAAAGTTGAGCATCGCATCTCCAGCACCAAATCAATCATCCTCCTCTGAGATATGTTCATCGGAAGAACTAAGCAGCTGCTAAACTACTCAACTTGATTCTTCATCAATCATGTAGAAGGACAAGAAACGTGGAAGCTGATAGATAAGAGAGCAAAATACCGTTCTTTTGCCGATTTGATTCTCTCTTTTTTTCTTCCAACTTTCGTCGTGGAAGCTTAATGGAATGAGAAGTATTCAACAGGGAATAGCGAACATGGGTTTTCTTTCTTTTTTTTTGTGGGAACAAGTGTTAGAAATCGTATTTGTTTTGCGAATGAAACATTGGGCCGTGGTAGCCCGATCGGTAGAGTGATGGATTCGGGGTCGAAGGGTCCTGGGTTCGAACCTCGATGGTCGAAGACCCACCGTCGTCATTAAAGGGGACTGGGCGACGTTAAATAGGCTCGTGGTCTCAATGTCCTCCAAGTGAAACGATACCTCTGGGGGTGCTAGCACCAGGTAGCTATTAGCTACTGGACTAGTTCTAAATTCTCATTAACTGTTCGATCCGGTGATATTGCTGCCATCTATCGGTATATAAAATAATGGAGGCAAGGCACTTAGTATGCAGTCCTCGACATAAATACAGTTGAAGTCAGTTGTGACTCTGAATAGGAATAGGATGAAACATTACTTCGTTATGGACTCAGTGGACAGGGTTGCCAACTGCTTAAAATGGTTCCCCCTAAACTCATAAAACCCCTAAAAACCCCTAATCGCCATTAGATAAATTCCTATGACGTCAGAAAGTCATGTGATCCTTTAACTGTGACGTCACACATGGGATAAAAAGGTCACGTGACCGTTGCTATTATTCGTTGCTGAGTGAGTCAAGGCATGTTTTATCATTTTTATGTCATTTCTGATCAAAACCAATGGTTATAAAGGCTCAAAAAATATAGAAAAGAAAAAGAATACATGAAATAATCGAAAAATAGCATTTACAAAGGTAAAAGAAAATTATTTTAACCTGAAAAAACCCTAAAATTTAAACCCCTAAATTTACCCCCAAAAAATTTTTCCCTCTAAAAAATCCCATTCTAAAATTTTCCCCCTAAATTTAGGGGGAAAACCCTTAAGTTGGCAACCCTGTCAGTGGATGAATCATTAGAATACATGGTTGCAACATTTCAGTCCCTTATCTCGCTTTTTAGCCACACAGTAGACCCTCGTTCAAGGGCGGATCCAGAATTGTTTCAAGGAGGGGCGATTGATTTTTTAACTTACTTCTTACAACATATCTGGGTGTTTTCATGCTTGGAGAGGGGGAGGGGATGCCACAGCATTTCATCCAAAACAACTAAAATATTGATATTTAGCCAAGGAAACCGCAATTTTTCAGTTGGACAAACTTTTTCCGTTGAAAAAGGTATGCAAAAATTTGGTTTTAAAGCTTCAATTTCGTAAAAATTTCCAGGAATTTTAGAAAGCCTTTCTCCTCATCGAAGTTTGCCTAAAACAGGACTTCAATCCAGAAAAACTACTGGTGGAAGATCCCTTCATCGCCTCTCCCTTGTTTCCGTCCTTACCCATGTTTATCCGGACAAACTGAAACTAAAAACAATCCGGATAAACAAAAAATCTGGATAATCCGTGTAAAATGGAAAATGAGCTATACAAATCCTCAAATAAACAAAACATTCCTTTGATTTCAATGAAAAACAATGCTTTGTAACATCATTACATTGGATTAAGAAACAAACAAATCCCTTTGAGCTGAGAAGTAACACGAAATAAGCAACGATTTGTAACAAATATACAGATTACGAAACACACGGAAGGAACTGCTTTTTCAATGCAAAATAGTGAGCTTTTGGAAGTAAAGACATTCGGCAAAAAGCTATCGTTGCTTATTTCCTGTTACATTGGATTATTTCACACATTGGATTATATTTACTTTACATCATTCAATAAAACACTTAATCGTCTAAAGTTCAGCTGCAATGGTGTCAGACTGAAACACCAAAAAGAAATACTTTTTTCAAGGTGATGGCTCTGAAGATGGCACTTTTTATAACCTCGAATCACAGGATATTGCTCCTAATACATGCTGTGTTTTAAATTTATAGGCTGTTTATATGCTGTGATATTTGTAGAGAAACCTGTGGTTTTGCGTATTCCCGTGGGAATAAATGCCCCTCCATAGTAGTTAGAAACAATGGCATTTATGATTGTCATAAACTGGTTGAAAGTGTAGATGAAATTAGCTATTGTGGTCGCTCCTGATGTTATATCAGGAAAAATGCAAAGGTGAGGATTTTCGTAATGACTCCAAAATCTTTTTTATTAGTTCCTCAATTATTGCATCAATCAAGACAATGAAAAGTTTTGATTCTTCGATGGACTCTTGGTTGTTATGACTCTGCAGTTTAGAACTTTATGGAAGAAATATACTAGGGTATTTGATCGAAAAGCAGTAAAATATTTAATGCTACGCTACCAGAAAATTGGCACAAAAAAAAAAAAAAGGACGTAAACAAAATGCACGAGAAGGCAGCTCGGATAGTCTAAACTAAAATGTATTTTCTGGTGGATTTTAGGGGAGCAACGCATGGTATTAAAATATAAACACTATTACGTTTATGCGAGCTGTAGGTTGACAAAAAAAAAAAAGCTTTGAATTCGTTTTTGAGAAATTTTAATCATATTCTTCGCAATCAATATTGAAAAAGGAACTTTTTAAAAAAAGAAAAAAACAATTTTGAAGTTCCTATAGCAATAATCTCACAAAGCAATAGATCACGTCGCTCATAATCCACAAATCACAAAATGAATAAAACTAATACCGAGCCACAGCAATACGACACCCACTCACCACAAAAAACAAAGTTCTCGTGACACTACTAAATCTCAAGTCAAATACAATTTTTGTCAAGCCACTGAAGCATGAAATCGCTTAACGTAAGGTTTAATCTTCATGTGAAGCAAGAAACTACGTAACTCGCTATCTACCAATCGTAAAGTGGATGGATGGGGACGTCAACTACTGGAAACGGACAGCAATAAACTATCTTAACAGTTTTAAAAAATGAGCAACGGAATAAGGAACCAATAGCATGCAATTATTTCGATGCTACCAGTAACGCGTCTACCAGATTTTTGCTTACAAGTTCTCATTTATTTGAAAAACGTCAACACTTATAGCAAATGATGTCTTATCTTAAAGTCCCGATAATTTGTCTAAAACAACCCCACGCCCCTTTATGTATTCCAATAAGATTTTGTAAAAAAATTTTCGTATCTTATAAATAAATTCAAATTTGTAATTGCTTATAAGTTAAAAGCTTTAAGTTATAAGTTTTCGTTCTGTTAAATTTTTCTTCAGAGTTTTTCAGAGTTTTCTTCAGTTTTTACTTCCTTTTACAAAAAAGGAAGTATTGTATTCGCGAAAAAATTTTCACTCAAAAATCGCCCTTAATTTCCATTTTGCTCACCCCCAAATGAATGTTGAGTTTTTTTTTCGATTCGACCACATGCGGAAAAGTGCCTAAGAATGTATAGACACGCGAAATATCCATTTTGACCATCACCGAGGTAATTACAACGACTTTTCTCGTGACGTCTGTATGTATGTGCGTATGTGTGTATGTGCGTATGTGCGTATGTATCTCGCATAACTCAAAAATGGTATGTCCTAGAAAGTTGAAATTTGGTACATAGACTCGTAGTGGGGTCTAGTTGTGCACCTCCCCTTTTGGTTGCTTTCGGATGTTCCTAAGGGGGTCTTTTGCACCTTTTTGGGGGGAAATCATTGTTAATTTCGATGTAAACTCAAGTGGCGTTATAATTTGTCGGACACTTGGCGATATATCGCCAGTCTTTTGGTCGCCAAGTTTTGTCGCCAACTTGGCGACAAATTTGGCGGAGTTTTTTTTTTTTTTTTTTTTGGTTTCAATTTGGCCATTGTTGGTGATATTTAGAGAATAAATATTGAATCACATTAAAATAGCGAATAATGGGGAAATGACATTAAATTGGAGTAAAAGGAAGTCATGTGATGCTCGTTTCTTATAATAGTTTTAGGAAATTGCAGTGGAAAAAAAAAAGAAAAAGAGGACTATACGTTTCAGTTTTACATTATTTTAATTCTGAGAAAAGGTTTTGAAAAATGAAATTTGCTTCAAATTTGTACGATAAACCTTTGCAAGACTCACGAAAAGACTTTTAATTAAATTTATGTTCAGAAAAAAAGAAAACAAAATGACATTGCTGAGGAATGATGTATGCATTACCATTCGGGGTCACATTCATGCTAGCAATATCAGCACGAAATAAACGCCTTATTAATCGCAATCGTCAGAATGCGCGGCGAAAACTTCGGTCAAATTCTTTCGAAACAATCGACGAAGCCGTTAAATTAACCAATCTATCCTTTTCTCCTTGCCCAGTGAATAAATACAATAGAAACTATTGCAGCAGCCACCGATACCGCAATCCACTGGATCAAAGAACTCGAACAAACATTTTCGAAGCAGTATTAGTTCTTCTCATCGCTTAATATAGTCGAGTTCCAGAAGTTTAGAAAAGCAGGTTAAAACAAAACCTTCACCGAGTGTGCTGAAGTGAAGAG
Source organism: Uloborus diversus (assembly GCF_026930045.1). Lineage (NCBI taxonomy): Eukaryota > Metazoa > Arthropoda > Arachnida > Araneae > Uloboridae > Uloborus > Uloborus diversus. The sequence continues at coordinate 4,040,531 of NC_072732.1, forward strand.
AAAAATGTGTAAAGATCACCATCTCTGGATTGATTGAATGGGTAAGCTGCCATCTTTTTCACTCTCTGGGTTGATTGTTCTGTTTGATTCGTTAGGAGAGTTTAGTTGTATTCCGCTTTCGCCCTTTTGGGAGCCTAATGGCTTTGAAAGTTGGTCAGATATGAAAAGGGAAACTGTCTGAATAAGGAAATGAATCAATTGTGAGAAATAAAAATAACTCTTTTTTGTTTTTTGGGACATTAGGATCATGGTCAAACTTATTCACAGTTTCGGACGTACTTGAGCGTGATGGTTTCTGGGATTCTTATTATAGAAATATCGACCCTAATGAGGTATCAGTTTTGAGGCAAAAAAAAAGATATTGCAAGATTTGTGACTTAATGATTTCTCGCGGCAGTCTAAGCGATGCAGATCGCCATTAGACTGAAGGGGTCCATACGAGAAATGTAGAAGTGGCCAAGAAGATAATTTTTTAATGAATTCGAATTTCAAAATTAATTTGAATTCTGAAATTTTGAATTCAAATTATGATTTTTGCAATCGCGAGTTGCGACAGGACCCTACACATTGGTTACTCCCCAACTCGCTTTTTTCTAGAAACGGTTCCTGTCTCTCCTCTTGGGCGGTTATGTGTGCAGAGTTGTGTATGTGTAGGCTTGTGTGTGCGTAGACCTGTGTGTATGCACGTTGATGTGTGTGCATGTGTGTGTGTGTGTGTGTAAAGGCGCGTGTGTGGATGTGTATGAGCGTGCGTGTGTGTAGGGCATGAACGCTAACGACCAGGAACAGCGGCTACCGGGAGGGGTCGCGCCTGCAGAGGACGGTGGGGTTGAAAAAGGAACCGAACATCAAGGACGGTCAAATGAAAACAATTAGCAATCATGATTGCTCAAAAAAAAAAAAAAAAAAAACTAGAATATGTTCGTTCCTACTGTGAAAGCAGGTTATCTTATTTGTTTTCTGATAATTTTATTCATGATTGCTTTACTTTTTCATGCAAAGCATTTACAAAAAATGTCTATCCTTTTCACCAGATGTTTCCAATAACAGATATGCAAAAAAGAAAGTAACCGATCTTCATAAATTTTTATCTGTCCTTGTAATAATCATACAGTTGAGCTCAGGTGATTCTTGTAGTGCGACATCAAGTTCGACGTTATCGAAACATCGATGTTTTCAGTTAAATATCAATGTTTCACTATTTAACGTCCTTAACGTCCAGAAAATGGCTGCATTAGATTCAGTAACTATTTTTCGCATAGTATTTTCAATAATCTTCGATAGTTTCTGGTAAATTCAGAACAATTTCGTTAAAGTGCTGACCTCCTGCTTTTTTTTTCTGCCCCCCCCCCCTGCTAGAATACTTAACTCAATTCCGAAAAATGTCTATTTTTCTAACCGATAATCTAAAAGGATTGCGTCATGTTAAAAACACTATGGCACAAGTATTTTTTAAGTGCATTAAACAACAAAACAATCTTTTGAATGCTTCGTTAGCTTGAAGCTGCACAGATTCCCATTATTCGATTAGTTAAGCGAAACACTCTGCATGCCATTACTATTCAAACGTTACTTCATCATTCGAAATAATACAACCTTCAAGTAGTCCATCGTCCACCAAATAGCTGGTCATTACATTAGAACAATAGCAAACATAAACGTTTATAGAAACTCTGGTGAAACCGAAAGTGCAATTCGAAATTGGATTCTTTTATTCTCTTTCGAACACAGACATCGCCATGACCACAAGCGTATCTAATTTCATGGAAAAAGTTCCGAGCCAATAAACGATCATTAAAGCAAGGAATAAGAAAAAAACGAGAGTGGGCATTAGTTAACTGTGACCTTATCCCTAAATGACGACATTCTTTTTGGAATAACATTTATACCCAAATCTCGCGTGAAATGAAGCAGCGAATCACCTGGTTAGAAAGGAAAAAGAAACGACCACCGCAGCCAATCAGATTAGAGATAATGTCTGACGATTTTGGATGGATGATCATTCGATGATCATCGACATTAAAACTAGAGAAAAATGACCAAGAACATACGGAGCGCGGTAATGTTCCGCAAGATGGCGCCCTCTCATCATTAAGAGAAAAAACCTATTATCTTCACAGCTTTCTCCAGTTTTTGAAGTATAGGTACTCCGCTAATAGCGCACTCCAAGAGACATATTCGCTCTTAACAGCAGCAAATGTTTGTTTAATACTTAATGGGAGTTAAGCACTTTTAATACTAGTTAATGGTTTCTCTTTTTTTGGTTTCGTACGAAATTGATTTCAAAACTTAGAAAGATCATTTTCCCTCATTTAGCAAGAATTAAGATTTTTTATTT